>NW_027179594.1:0-106783 GCF_036669935.1 Montipora foliosa | reverse complement strand
GTAAAGGGCGATCGTTGTGTGCGCCTCGCTTTCAGGTTGGCTTTGGGCATTCTTCCTTGGCACGGATTGTAATCGGACCACCATATCTCGTGGCCATGAGACTGGGAGCACCTTGTCCGCTGTGAGCATTTACGGGCATCGGCTTCTCGGCCTTTTGGCAAGAGCAGTGTAGTATTGGTCTTATCAGCTTTAATATCTGATACTCTTGCTCACGAGAGCCAGCCATATTGTAAACTGATTTTTGGAACTGGGCCGTGGAAAAAGAGGCTTGCCTCGTCCCGTCCACGGGTTGCCTCGGTTATAGCACTACCTTCCGAAGCGTGGCCCACTTCCCCTCTGGGGAAGAAATAATCAAGGTGAAAGCAGAACAAGTGATATAAGCAACCAACCTCACATTCTCTTCGCTTTTCTAGGTAGCATAGCAGCGAGTGGACGCACGACACGACAGGACGAGGATCACGTGACCCCCATTACCACATGGTATGCGCAGACAAGTTGCGTTTTGCGGTTCCGGATAGGTTGGAAAGAGCATGGTTACTTTACCTGACGCGGGACCGGGCACTGTGATCAGGGAGGCAGTCCTCTCAAGGTGAGGGCTCTTTCATTGCACTTCGATTGGGTTTGACCCTTGCGATTACCCCAAATGTGGTAAACTCGAGCGTATAAATTTCTGTAGTGGGACCTGCTGTTTCGCGTTAGTCCCCAGCACAACCCCGGTGGCAAAGTTTTGGCTAAATGGGAAGTTTTGTTGGTTAACGTTTCAGGCAGGGCGGGAAGGAGATGCGGTGCGGTGTAAGGACTAAGGAAGGTGAGTTGTATTGTGAATTCCACTGCTGAAATTGTATGGTGAATGTTCCGTACTTGGTGCACTGCAAAAAACTGTGATTTTATTTCTTTCATTCTTGGCCGTAGAGAGAGCGAGAGGACGTGTTTTTTTCAGCCCGCATCGATTTCCATCGATAGACCGAGTTAGATAGACAAGAAAATGCCGAGCGGGTCGAGCTCTTAATCCTCGTGCATCGTTTTTCGAAAACGTAAGCTTGGATGTGTGTTTGTACTGCTCCATCGCGATAGATTATCTTGCGCGTTGTGTTATGTGTTGCGTTCTGGAGAGCCCGTTTTTGGCGATATTGAGTAACTGAGGACCCGCCAGATCATTTGGCGTTACATTTCTGTGGCCAACACTTTGTGTTTTCTCTATGTTACGTCAGTTATTGGATTGTTATCATAAACAGTAAATCTTTCCATGGTCAGGATAGTGGTCTTATCGGCGTCCTTGAATATACGTACTGTCCCGTGTTGAGCAGGGAACAGTAAGACTTTTGAAGTGCGCTACGTCACGTAAGTCACGTTTTCGCAGGATCAATGTTGTAGTGTTGTAGCCTTCGTTGTGTTACATATCATCCGGTGCTAGGTTAACTTCCATCTAATGCATAACAGTGCATGCATTTTTTTACTTGTCGTTTATCCTGTTCTTTGCTCACACGAAAAGATACGTTTCATTCATAAACGTTGGATTTGATAAGATCTCGCGCGCACGCGCTCCCTTGGAATACAAGTTTCCACTTTCTCGTGTGAACTATTTTTTTTTTGTTGTATGTCTCATCTTTGACATATCGTTGGCATGTTGTGTTCAAAAAACCTGGTTTGGAATGTTCTTTCATTAAAGGAAACTGAGATTTTTTTGAGATATCCAAGTGTACAGAAGGAAAAAGGGAAGCCTACAACACGGGGTATTCCAGGCGGTCTCCCATCCAAGTACTAACCCCGCCCGACAGTGCTTAACTTCGGTGATCGGACGAGAACCGGTGTTTTCCCTGTGGTATGGTCTAGACAAGTAATTCGCCGTGAAAATTAACTTTGTTATAAGGGAAAATGAAACGAGGTCAGAGCAAGCACCAATGTGCATTTGTCCTCTTGCCGTCAACGCAAGTGCCATGCAATGCTGGTCCCCCTGCTGCCCACTGTAACAAGGGCGATCGTTTGTGTGCGCCTCGCTTTCAGGTTGGCTTTGGGCATTCCTTCCTTTGCACGGATTGTAATCGGACCACCATATCTCGTGGCCATGAGACTGGGAGCACCTTGTGCCGCTGTGAGCATTTACGGGCATCGCTTTCTCGGCCTTTTGGCTAAGATCAAGTGTGTATATCTGTTCTTATCAGCTTAATATCTGATACGCTTGCTCATCGGACCGAGCAGCTCATATTAAACTGATTTTTGTTAAACTGGGGCCGTGGAAAAGAGGCTTGCCTATTCCCGGCCACGGTTTGCCTCGGGTATAGCACTACCTCCGAGCGTGGCCCACTTCCCATCGGGAAAGAATTGAAGAAAATAATCAGTGAAAGCAGAACAAATGACCAAGCACCAACCTCACATTCTCTTCTCTTTTCTAGGTAGCATAGCATCCAGCGAGTGGACAGCACGACACGACAGGACGAGGAGCACGTGACCCCCATTACCACATGGTATGCGCAGACAAGTTGCATTTTGCGGTTCCGGAGAGGTTATTGAAAGGGCGTGTCCTACTTACCTGACGCGGGAGGCACTGTGTGATCACTAGGGAGGCAGTCCTCTCAAGGTGAGGGCTCTTTCATTGCACTTCGATTGGTTGACCCTTGCGATTACCTCCAAATGTGGGTAACTCGAGCGTATAATTTTCTGGTAGTGGGGACCTGCGTTTCGCCGCTAGTCCCCGCCACCAAACCCCGGTGGCAAAGTTGGCTAATGGGAAGGTTTGTTGGTAACGTTTCAGGCAGGCAGGGAAGGAGATGCGGTGGCGGTGTAAGACTAAGGAAGGTGAGTTGTATTTGTGAATTCCACTGCTGAAATTGGAGGTGAATGTTCCGTACTTGGTTGCACTGCAAAAACTGTGATTTTATTTCTTTCATTCTTGGCCGTAGAGAGAAGCGAGAGGACGTGTTTATTTCAGCGCATTCGATTTCCATCGATAGACGAGTGAGACAATAAAAATGCCAGCGGGTCGAGCTCTTATCCTCGTGCATCGTTTCGAAAACGTAAGTGGATGTGTGTTTGTACTGCTCCATCGCGATAGATTTCTTTTGCGTTGTGTTATGTTGCGTCTGGAGAGACCCGTTTTTGCATTGAGTAATGAGGAACCCCCCAGATCAGTTGGCGTTACATTTCTGTGGCCAACACTTTTGTGTGTTTCTCTATGTTATCAGTTAATTGGATTGTTATCATAAAAAGTAAATCTTTCATGGTCAGGATAGTGTCATTATCGGCCCTTTGCATACGTACTGTCCGTGTTGAGCATGGGAACAGTAAGACTTTTTGAAGTGCGCTTACGTCACGTAAGTCACGTTTTCGCAGGATCATGTTGTAGTGTTGTAGCCTTCGTTGTATACATATCAATCCGGGCTAGGTTGAAACTTCCATCTAATGCATAACAGTGCATGCATTTTTTTACTGTGTCGGTATCCTGTTCTTTGCTCACACGAAAAGATACGTTTTCATGTCATAAACGTTGGATTGATAAGATCTCGCGCGCACGCGCTCCCCTTGGGAATACAAGTTCCACTTTCTCGTGTGAACTATTTTTTGTTTTGTTGTGGATGTCTCATCTTTGACATATCGTTTTGGAATGTTGTTGTCGTTCAAAACACCTGGTTGGAATGTGTCTTTCATTAAAGGAAACTGAGATTTTAGGTTTGAGATACTCAAGTGTACAGAAGGAAAAAGGGAAGCCTACAACACCGGGGTTATGGTCCCAGGCGTCTCCCATCCAAGTACTAACCCGCCCGACAGGCTTAACTTCGGGGGTGAATCGGTACGAGAAACCGGTGGGTTTTTTTCCCTGTGGTATGAGTGCGTAGACAAGTAATTCGCCGTGAAAATGGGTAACTTTGTTATAAGGGAAAATAAAAACGAGGTCAGAGCAGCACAATGTGCATTTGTCCTCTTGCCGTCAACGCAAGTGCCATGCAATGCTGGTGCCTGCTGCCCACTGTACAAGGGCGATCGTTGTTTGTTGTCGCCTCGCTTTCAGGTTGGCTTTGGGCATTCCTTCCTTGGCACAGGAGGGATTGTAATCGGACCACCATATCTCGTGGCCATGAGCCTGGGAGCACCTTGTCCCGCTGTGAGCATTTACGGGCCTCGCTTCTCGGCCTTTTTGGCTAAGATCCAGTGTAGTATGTGTTCTTATCAGCTTAATATCTGATAGCTGCTCATCGAGCAGCTCATATATATTAACTGATTTTTGGAACTGGGCCGTGGAAAAGAGGCTTGCCTCGTCCCGGCCACGGGTTGCCTCGGTATAGCACTACCTCCGAGCGTGGCCCACTTCCCTCTGGGGAAGAAATAATCAAGTGAAAGCAGAACAAATGACCAAGCAACCAACCTTCACATTCTCTTCTCTTTTCTAGGTAGCATAGCAGCGAGTGGACAGCACGACACGACAGGACGAGGAGCACGTGACCCCCATTACCACATGGTATGCGCAGACAAGTTGCGTTTTGCGGTTCCGGAGAGGTTGAAAAGGCATACTTACCTGACGCGGGAGGCACTGTGATCAGGGAGGCAGTCCTCTCAAGGTGAGGCTCTTTCATTGCACTTCGATTGGGTTGACCCTTGCGATTACCCCAAAATAGGCTAACTCGAGCGTATAATTACTGGTAGTGTGGACCAACGTTCGCGCTAAACCACGCACCAAACCCCCGTGGCAAAGTTGGATAATTGGAAGGTTTGTTGGTAACGTTTCAGGGCAGGGAAGGAGATGCGGTGGCGGTGTAAGGACTAAGGAAGGTGAGTTGTATTTGTGAATTCCACTGCTGAAATTGTAGGTGAATGTTCCGTACTTGGTGCACTGCAAAACTGTGATTTTATTTCTTTCATTCTTGGCCGTAGAGAGAGCGAGAGGACGTGTTTATTTCAGCCGCATCGATTTCCATCGATAGACGAGTGAGACAAGAAAATGCCAGCGGGTCGAGCTCTTATCCTCGTGCATCGTTTCGAAAACGTAAGTGGATGTGTGTTTGTACTGCTCCATCGCGATAGATTTCTTTTGCGTTGTGTTATGTTGCGTTCTGGAGAGCCCGTTTTGCATTGAGTAACTGAGGACCCGCCAGATCAGTTGGCGTTACATTTCTGTGGCCAACACTTTGTGGTTTCTCTATGTTATCAGTTAATTGGATTGTTATCATAAAAAGTAAATCTTTCATGGTCAGGATAGTGTCTTATCGGCCCTTTGAATACGTACTGTCCGTGTTGAGCAGGGAACAGTAAGACTTTGAAGTGCGCTACGTCACGTAAGTCACGTTTTCGCAGGATCAATGTTGTAGTGTTGTAGCCTTCGTTGTATGCATATCATCCGGGCTAGGTTAACTTCCATCTAATGCATAACAGTGCATGCATTTTTTACTTGTCGTATCCTGTTCTTTGCTCACACGAAAAGATACGTTTCATGTCATAAACGTTGGATTGATAAGATCTCGCGCGCACGCGCTCCCTTGGGAATACAAGTTCCACTTTCTCGTGTGAACTATTTTGTTTTTGTTGTATGTCTCATCTTTGACATATCGTTGGCATGTTGTGTTCAAAAAACCTGGTTTGGAATGTTCTTTCATTAAAGGAAACTGAGATTTTTTGAGATAATCAAGTGTACAGAAGGAAAAAGGGAAGCCTACAACACGGGGTATTCCCAGGCGGTCTCCCATCCAAGTACTAACCCCGCCCGACAGGGCTTAACTTCGGTGATCGGACGAGAACCGGTGTTTTCCCTGTGGTATGGTCGTAGACAAGTAATTCGCCGTGAAAATTAACTTTGTTATAAGGGAAAATAAAAACGAGGTCAGAGCAAGCACAATGTGCATTTGTCCTCTTGCCGTCAACGCAAGTGCCATGCAATGCTGGTCCTGCTGCCCACTGTACAAGGGCGATCGTTGTGTGCGCCTCGCTTTCAGGTTGGCTTTGGGCATTCCTTCCTTGGCACGGATTGTAATCGGACCACCATATCTCGTGGCCATGAGACTGGGAGCACCTTGTCCGCTGTGAGCATTTACGGGCATCGCTTCTCGGCCTTTTGGCTAAGTCTTTTTGGCCGATGTTTTGTGGGTTCTCCCAGGGCGAAGCCCTACCATTTTGGTAGTAGGTTTTTCGTTCCTTGTGGTATCCTTGCTATTGCGATTCCATGGATGCTGATACTGATACACGTGTTAATTGGGGCGACGCCCCTATGGATCATGTTTCTGAGAATGTTGTTGTGAATCCTTCCTCTGATATTGCTGCTGCCTCATCGGATACTGTTATGTCATATGCTGGTGTCACTGCCGGGTCTGGTGACCCTGTTCCGCTCGTCAATAATCCTCCTGTTCGCAGCCGTTTTGTTCCGTCTACCTTTGAGAGAGAGAATTTTTCTGTTTACAACCGCTTGCCAGAGAGACCGTGTTCTGCCTTTTTTCCGAAACCTGATGGCGACTTTGCTTTAAAGGATCTTTTTGCCGACCTAGAGACCTGCCAGATCCCTTCTGCTGCTGTTCGCTGCGTCCAATGGGTTTCCCCGCAGCAAGTGTGTGTCACCTTTGCCAAAGAAGATTATCGTAACACCTTTCTTCGGGCTTCATCGTTGGTGCCTCGTTTCCTCCGCTCTGGTGCCCCTACAGCTTCTGGTAATCCCCGTATCGTCTATGTTGCTGTTTTTGGTGCTCCTTATGAGCTTCCTGATTCTGCGCTTCATATGCGTCTTGCTCCCTATGGTACTGTGAAGTTTACTCGACGTAGTAAACACCAGAACTACCCTGCGTTGGACAATGGAACTCGGGTCTTTGGTATGGTCCTGTCCAAATCTATCCCTTCCTTTCTTCGTTTTGGCCGGGTTCTAGTCCGTGTTCGTCATGACAATCAGACGCCTACTTGTCGAAAGTGCAACCTCCCCGATCATATGGCTAAGGATTGCCCTAATACCTTCTGCTACAATTGCGAGCACGTTGGTCATATGTTTAAGGAATGCCCTGAAGAGGATTTCTGCTGTGTGTGTCGTGACCAAGGCCATAAGGCTATCGATTGTCAGCATTCGTGGCATCGCCGTCCTCGATCTTACCGAGATGCTGACAAGCCGGATGACCCTCCTCCCCAGCCGTCTCCTGACCTTCAACCTGCTGTTCAGCCCTCTAATCGACCTTCGCAGCCTACTAGCCAACTATCTTCATCCTGCTCTTCCCAATCCTCGTCGCAGTCTTCCTCTTTGCAGCCTTCTTCTGAGCACTCGGCCCCTTCGCAGATACAATCTTCCCCTCCTCTTTCTTCTGACCTTTCTCAGTCCCAGAGTATTTTGGCTTCCTATGCGCCCTCTAATCCAGCCTTGGTAGAAGCTGCCTCCGATGCCGAAGTAGCCTATGCTATGGATGTTGCCGATCCTCCGCCTGACTCCCTTCCTGATTACCCTGATGACAACTCCGATCCTGATAATGTTCCTGCCCCTGTCGCTGACCCTGTTCCTGATGCTGTTCCTGATCTTGACGTTGACGTTGCTTCTGACGATACTGATCCTGACCTTGATGCTGATTCGCCTTTACAGACCTCTCGCCCGCTGCTTTCTGACCCTGGTGACCATCCTCTCGTCGTTTCTGATGATTCTGACTCAGATGATTATACTCCTGCGCCTGACCTTTTCCCAACTCGTACGTTGGGACGAGCTGTCAAGAGAGGATCCAGCCGGACACCTGCTAATGTCACTCCAACCATTGTGCCTGTTCGTAAGTCAACGAATCCTTCGCGTGTGCCTACGAAAAAAAGCCGTCCATCATGACCTCTATATTTAATTTAATTTCAATTAATTCACGTGGTTCTAATCGGGCTACTCGGAAAGCTTTGCTTGATTATGTTCGTTTCGGTTTCGGTATTATCTGCATTCAGGAAACTTTAATATCTGATCCTGTTGCCTTTAATTCCCTGGTTGCTGACTGGAGTGGGCCATCTTTTTGGTCCCCTGCTGTTGGTAAACAGGCTGGTGTTATTATTTTGATTTCCGATCGTTTTGATGGTCAAGTTTTATCTTGGCGTAGAGATCATGATGGACGTGTCCTTAGTTTACTCGTTGAGTATAATAATCGTAAGTTTAATATTATTAATATTTATGCGCCCACCCTTTTGACTGACCGAAAAGTGTTTTTCGAGAATCTGCATGCTTTCTGCCTTCCTGCTGATTTTACTATTATTGCCGGTGATTTCAATTGCTATGAATCTGATTTAGATAAATTTGGTGGCAATGTTTCCATTGCAAAATACCTCTCTGACTTTCGTCGTTCACTTTACCTTGAAGATGCTTGGCGCAAATTGCATCCCCGTGTCCGAGCGTGCTCTTGGTTTAATTCTAATTTTTCCATCGGCTCGCGCCTTGACAAATTTTTTGTTTCCCGAAATTTATTCCCCTTAGTTCAGTCCTGTGACATTTCTCCTTGCGCCTTTTCTGATCATGATTTTGTTAATCTTTCTTTAAAATTGGAGTCTAATTATATGCGTGGTCCGGGCTTATGGAAATTTAATTCCTCCCTTTTGAATGATAGCGATTTTTGTCTTTCCTTTGATGCTAAGATTCGCGAGCTCTCCGATTGCGTTGACTATTTTCCGTCAGTCAAATGTTGGTGGGACTTTTTTAAGGACTCTATTCGCTCGGAAATTATTTCCTTCGCTAAGAATAAACGTAGAAGTCTCTCGCATGAGCGCGTCCTTATAACTAATGCAATAATTGGTCTCAAGCGCCGTCTTGTCTGTGGCGACCTTTCGGTCGCCCCTGAAATTTCTCGGCTTGAATCTGAACTGAATGCTCTTACCTTGCGTGTTTTGGAAGGCTCTAAAATCCGTTCTCGCGTCCAGTGGCTTGAGGAGGGCGAGAAGCCTTCACGCTTCTTCTTCAAGTTAGAACGTGAGCGCTTAGACCGTAATAACGTTTCTTCCATTTTGAATGATAATGACATTGAAGTTTTCACTCGGGAGGAGATTGAACGTGCGCACGTGCGCTTTTATTCAAATCTTTTCTCGCAAGAGGTTATTGATCCTGTGTGTAAACAATCCTGTTTTGATTCTATTCCTTCTTCGCTTTCTCCTCCTCTGCGCGACTCATGCGAGGGACTTTTAACTTTAGATGAATTGACTATTTCATTAAGGAGCCTTAGCCTAGGAAGGTCACCTGGTTCTGATGGTTTGTCTGTCGAATTTTACTTGCGTTTTTGGGACATTCTGGGCCCCCTTTTGCTATCAGTCGCAAACCAATGTTTCCATGACTCTGAACTTTCGGATTCTATGAAAGGAAGCGTTACTCGCCTTATTTATAAGAAGCGTGGGGATATTAAGAATTTGAAAAACTGGAGGCCCATTTCTTTGCTCAATGTGGATTATAAGATTATCTCTAAAGCTATCACAACTCGTCTTTCTTCGGTTATGCATCACATAGTTTCCCCTGATCAATCTTGCTCTGTTCCGGGTCGTTCAATCTTCTCTAATGTGAGTTTGTTGCGCGATGTTTTGAGCCACATTGAGCAAACAAATGAGTCTGCTATTTTGATTAGTTTAGATCAAGAAAAAGCCTTCGACCGAGTCGATCGCGTCTTCCTTCTAGAGCTGCTTAATGTTTACGGTTTTGGTTCTGATTTTTGTCGCTGGATTAGTACCTTTTATAATGGTGCTTGCATGCGTATCATCCTTAACGATTGGCTTACTGAGAGTATCCCCCTTGAACGGGGCGTCCGTCAGGGGGATCCTCTCTCTCCTCTACTTTATGTTTTATGTGTAGAAGTTCTTGCTAACCTGATCCGTAGATCTCCTGAGATTGAGGGGTTTTTACTTCCTGGTGCAAGGGGTTTGCAGGCCAAGGTTCGCCTTTATGCTGATGACACTACTGCTGTTTTGAAAGACCTTTTCTCTCTAAATAAGCTTTTTGATTGTGTTAGTGTTTACGAACGTGGTTCTGGAGCTAAGCTAAATAAGTCGAAAACGGAGGCCATGTGGCTCGGTGCTTGGCGTTCTCGGACTGACGAACCCCTTGGACTTACTTGGGTCAAGAAAATGAAAATTCTTGGGGTCTTTTTTGGTACTATCCCTGTTGAGAATGATAATTGGCAACCTAAACTAAACAAACTAGAGAAGTCCCTCAATCTTTGGAGATCTCGTTCTTTGTCCTTCCTAGGCAAGGCTCTCCTTATTAACACCTTAGGGTTAAGTAAGCTGATGTATCTAGCTAGGGTTTTGCTTCCCCCTGCCTGGGTCCTTTCCCGTATCAATAGTTTCATCTGGCCTTTTCTTTGGGGTTGTAAAATTGAGACGGTTGCTCGTAATACTTTATATTTAAGCGCTGCGCAAGGGGGTATAGGTATTATTAACTTTAGTGTTAAGTGCCTTGCCTTGCAGTTAGCGGGGATGGCTTTTACTTTGGACTCGCCTCACGATTCTAGTTTTTATCTTTGTAAATATTTTGTTGGTAGACGTTTGTCTTCTCTTCGCCCCCAGTGGAACTGTTTGCGCGATAATTTTGCCCCTTCTGCCTGCTTTCCGTCTCCTTTTTACGCCCGCTGTCTCGAAACTCTTTTATCCGTTGGTAATTGCGACTTAACTTCTAAGCGTTTATATTTGAAACTACTTTCCTCGAATTCCTCCTCCCCTATCTTGCATAGAGTTTGGACCCAGGTTTGTGGCTCTTCTTTTTCACTCAATGATCATTGGTCTCTCGTTCGAGATTCTCTTACCGAAAATCCTAAAAATGATCTCTTGTGGCTAATCGCTCTCCGCGGTGTTAAGGTTCGCGATTCCCTTGCTAATTGGGGATATATTAACTCGGCTTTCTGTGCTTCTTGCCCTAGACGAGAGACTATAGATCATTGTTTTTTGCATTGCCCTCGGGTTAAGCGGGTTTGGTCCCGTTTTTCCCCAATTTTAGATCGTGTGCTAGGCTTTCGGCTTACCTTAAATGTCCCCTTCGTGTTCTTTTTTATTTGGCCCCCTCTCGTTACAAAGAGGGCTCGCATTGCGCGCCACATTATCAAGACCATTCTCTACGGTGTTTGGCTTTTTCGCAATAAGGCCACCTTTTATAACGGTAAAGAAGATCATCGGGCTATTATCCGTTTTGTTTCTGGCGATCTCCGTAGTCGAATTAAGCTCGATCACTTTCGCCTTTCAGACAGTCGCTTTTCTTCTTTGTGGTCTCTCCCAGGCTTTTGCACCGTAGAGAACGGTCTTCCTAGCGTTACTATTTAGGCGTACATTTAATTCTCGTTTTGCTTTGTCCGCGCGCTGTTTGCGGTGCCTGTAATCCGGGGCTCTCTTTAAGGAACTTGCGCAGTTCATGGACTTTATCGTTAGGGCCCCTGGCCCTTACGGCTAGCTGCTTACTCCGGCTTTGTAACTCTGTAGACTTTTTTGTATTCCTGAATATGTAATTGCTCCATTTTTATTTGTGAATAAACGCTCTTTTGACAAAAAAAAAAAAAATCTGTTCTTATCAGCTTAATATCTGATACGCTGCTCATCGAGCAGCTCATATATTAAACTGATTTTTGGAACTGGGCCGTGGAAAAGAGGCTTGCCTCGTCCCGGCCACGGGTTGCCTCGGTATAGCACTACCTCCGAGCGTGGCCCACTTCCCTCTGGGGAAGAAATAATCAAGTGAAAGCAGAACAAATGACCAAGCAACCAACCTTCACATTCTCTTCTCTTTTCTAGGTAGCATAGCAGCGAGTGGACAGCACGACACGACAGGACGAGGAGCACGTGACCCCCATTACCACATGGTATGCGCAGACAAGTTGCGTTTTGCGGTTCCGGAGAGGTTGAAAAGGCATACTTACCTGACGCGGGAGGCACTGTGATCAGGGAGGCAGTCCTCTCAAGGTGAGGCTCTTTCATTGCACTTCGATTGGGTTGACCCTTGCGATTACCCCAAATGTGGGTAACTCGAGCGTATAATTTCTGGTAGTGGGGACCTGCGTTCGCGCTAGTCCCCGCACCAAACCCCGGTGGCAAAGTTGGCTAATGGGAAGGTTTGTTGGTAACGTTTCAGGCAGGGCAGGGAAGGAGATGCGGTGGCGGTGTAAGGACTAAGGAAGGTGAGTTGTATTTGTGAATTCCACTGCTGAAATTGTAGGTGAATGTTCCGTACTTGGTGCACTGCAAAACTGTGATTTTATTTCTTTCATTCTTGGCCGTAGAGAGAGCGAGAGGACGTGTTTATTTCAGCCGCATCGATTTCCATCGATAGACGAGTGAGACAAGAAAATGCCAGCGGGTCGAGCTCTTATCCTCGTGCATCGTTTCGAAAACGTAAGTGGATGTGTGTTTGTACTGCTCCATCGCGATAGATTTCTTTTGCGTTGTGTTATGTTGCGTTCTGGAGAGCCCGTTTTGCATTGAGTAACTGAGGACCCGCCAGATCAGTTGGCGTTACATTTCTGTGGCCAACACTTTGTGGTTTCTCTATGTTATCAGTTAATTGGATTGTTATCATAAAAAGTAAATCTTTCATGGTCAGGATAGTGTCTTATCGGCCCTTTGAATACGTACTGTCCGTGTTGAGCAGGGAACAGTAAGACTTTGAAGTGCGCTACGTCACGTAAGTCACGTTTTCGCAGGATCAATGTTGTAGTGTTGTAGCCTTCGTTGTATGCATATCATCCGGGCTAGGTTAACTTCCATCTAATGCATAACAGTGCATGCATTTTTTACTTGTCGTATCCTGTTCTTTGCTCACACGAAAAGATACGTTTCATGTCATAAACGTTGGATTGATAAGATCTCGCGCGCACGCGCTCCCTTGGGAATACAAGTTCCACTTTCTCGTGTGAACTATTTTGTTTTTGTTGTATGTCTCATCTTTGACATATCGTTGGCATGTTGTGTTCAAAAAACCTGGTTTGGAATGTTCTTTCATTAAAGGAAACTGAGATTTTTTGAGATAATCAAGTGTACAGAAGGAAAAAGGGAAGCCTACAACACGGGGTATTCCCAGGCGGTCTCCCATCCAAGTACTAACCCCGCCCGACAGGGCTTAACTTCGGTGATCGGACGAGAACCGGTGTTTTCCCTGTGGTATGGTCGTAGACAAGTAATTCGCCGTGAAAATTAACTTTGTTATAAGGGAAAATAAAAACGAGGTCAGAGCAAGCACAATGTGCATTTGTCCTCTTGCCGTCAACGCAAGTGCCATGCAATGCTGGTCCTGCTGCCCACTGTACAAGGGCGATCGTTGTGTGCGCCTCGCTTTCAGGTTGGCTTTGGGCATTCCTTCCTTGGCACGGATTGTAATCGGACCACCATATCTCGTGGCCATGAGACTGGGAGCACCTTGTCCGCTGTGAGCATTTACGGGCATCGCTGTTAAAAAATTAGAAAATGTTAAAAAACCACCAAGTGGTGGCACTTCATGTAAAGTGGCTGAGAATACAGGTGTGCGTCGTAAGGGTACTGTTGCTAGTGGTGGTACCGACGGTCTTGTTTCTTCGGGTGTTCCTCCATCCTCCCAATCTGTTGAACCTTTGGAGGTGGAAATGGTTGAGGTATCCACTCCTCGTAAACGTGGTTGTGATTCCGTTGAGACCTCCTCTGATAGCTCTTCTGTTACTCCTTCCCGAAAGGCTCTTACGAAGGTGGCTAAGAAGAGTGGAGCTGCGCCCTCTTCTACTAAATCGAAGACTCGTGCTTCAGCTGATACTGTCAAGTCTGCGAAGCACGAAGGTTTGCCTGATGTGTCGGTTTCCCTCCCCCAACGCAAAGCACGTACATAGTTATTCTTTTACTGTACTCCATTATGGCTCTGTCAGTTGTCTCAGTTAATGTCAACGGTCTGCGAGACCAGTCTAAGCGAGCTGGGTTTGTACAGTGGCTTCATTCCTTGCCTGTTGTTCCTGATGTAGTGTGCCTCCAAGAGGCCCACTGCATCTCCCTCAGTGAGTGTCAGTCCTGGTTCCAGTCATCTGGTCTTTCCGTTGTGGCGTCTCCCGGCTCTAATAAGTCTTGTGGTTGTATTGTTTTGTTTCGTCCAGTGTTGTCCCTTGTTAAATCTTCCTCTGATAGTTGTGGTCGGTTTTTTGTTATGTGAGTTTTCTTTGCGTGGCGCTGTGTTCAGGGTTGCTTGCATTTATGCTCCCAATCGCAACCCTGATCGTGATGCCTTCCTGGACGAGGTCTCTTCCCGATTAGACCCTTCAGTTCCCACCCTCCTCGCCGGCGATTTTAATACCGTCTTTGATCGCGCTGCTGACCGTGTGTGGGGCTCCGTGGTCGGTGATACCTCGCGTGAGAGTGTTGTTGCCCTTTGGTCGTCTTTTTGACGATGTCTGTTGTATTGATATTTGGAGATACCTCCATCCGTCTTCCTCCGCCTTTACCTGGACTAAGGCGGATGGCTCTATCTCCTCCCGTATAGATCTAATTGGGTGTCCTTATGTCTGGGTTGCGTCTGTCTCTGTTTGTGAAATTCTTCCGTGTCCGTTTTCAGACCATTGTGCTGTGTCCTGCTCTCTCACTGTTCCTGACGTTATTCCTCCTGGTCCGGGGCTTTGGAAGCTTAATACCTCAGTCCTGGAGGAGGAGGAGTACTGTCGCCTTATTTCTGACTTTTGGGCCGATTGGAAGGACTGTAAGCTCTGTTTTTCCTCTCTTTCCAAGTGGTGGGATTCCGGTAAAGCAAAGATCAAGGGCATTACGGTATCTTACTGTGTGCGCCGGTCGCAGAAAGATTCTTGGTCACGTGATTTGTTGGCTAGGTTGGCGGCACACCTCAAGGCACGGCTTGATGCTGGTTGCCTGTCTGTTTTAGGTGTTTATCGATCCACCCTTGAACAGCTTTCCGCCTATGACATCAGGGCTGCTCAAGGTGCCCAAGTACGGTCACGTGTCCGATGGGTTGAGGAGGGCGAGGTCTCATCGGCGTACTTTTTTCGTTTAGAGAAGAAACGGTCTGCTGACCGGTGGGTTTCTGCGCTTCGGAACCCTGATGGGTCCATTGTTTCAACACCTTCTGATCTGTGTTCTTCGTTTGCCACTTTCTACTCCTCTCTTTTTACTGCCTGTCCTACGGATTCCGCTGCTCAAGATTTTCTCCTCAGTAATGTGTCCTTGGTCCTTTCATCTGCCCAAGCTGATCTTTGTGAGGGCTTTCTGACTCTTGGGGAGTGTCATCGTGCCCTTGTTGGCATGGCTCGTCGTAAAGCCCCGGGGTCGATGGCCTCCCCATGGAGTTTTACTTGAAATTCTGGGACGTTCTTGGGTCTGATTTAGTGGAGGTCTTGAATTCGTGTTATCTGTCTGGTTCTATGTCTTTGTCTCAACGGCGGGGTCTCATATCCTTAATCTTTAAGAAGGGAGATCGGTTGGACGCTCGTAACTGGCGCCCCATCTCCCTTCTTAACGTCGACTATAAGCTTGCTTCTCGTGTTATTGCTGGGCGCCTTCTCAAAGTTATCCATCTGGTTGTTAGTGAGGATCAGACCTGCGGTGTTCCTGGCAGGTTTTATTGGCGAGAATGTTGCTCTTTTGCGTGATGTGGTTGCCTTTGCCACGGAATCTGACATCCCGGTTGCCGTTCTCTCCTTAGACCAGGAAAAGGCCTTTGATAGAGTGGGATTGGTCATTTATGTGTGCTACTCTGTCGAGGATGGGTTTTGGCCCATCTTTTGTCCGTTGGGTTGTTCTGTTCTATTCTGCTGTCCAAAGCTCTGTAGTTGTTAATGGTTATCTGTCTCGGTTTTTTCCTTTGTCTCGTGGCGTGCGTCAGGGCTGTCCTTTGTCTCCATTATTATATGTTCTAGTTTCTGAAGTGCTTGCTGTTAACATTCGTGCCAATCCACGTATCATTGGTCTTTCTGTCCCCGGGGCCCCGCGGGCCCTGTCTCCGATCTCGCAGTACGCCGATGACACCTCTCTCATCGTCACGTCTGATATTGCCATTGCTGCTATTTTTGAAGTTTATGCTCTTTTTGAAAGGGGTTCTGGTGCTAAGCTTAATCAGTCCAAATCCAAGGGATTGTGGCTCGGTTCGTGGTCTGGCAGGACTGACCCCCCTGTCACCCTGGACTGGACCTCGGCCAAGATCAAAGTGCTGGGCGTCTTTATTGGGCCTGGGAATTTGGAGGAAGTGAACTGGCGTCCTAGGATTGATGCCGTGGAGAATGTGCTGGCTTCTTGGAGGCAACGCTCCCTGTCCTACGGCGGGAGAGCTCTCGTCATCAACGCCTTGTCCCTTTCTAGGGTTTGGTACATTGCCTCCCTAATTCATGTCCCCCCTTGGGTTT
The DNA here is from genome assembly GCF_036669935.1 of Montipora foliosa. NCBI lineage: Eukaryota > Metazoa > Cnidaria > Anthozoa > Scleractinia > Acroporidae > Montipora > Montipora foliosa. The sequence continues at coordinate 90,545 of NW_027179594.1, read as the reverse complement.
CTTCCGAGCTTTGTAAATTGGTTTTTGGGTTTTTTTGGAAGGGCAAACGCGATCTGGTTTCTCGTGCTGTTGTTGTTCAGCCTACATCTGCTGGTGGTTTTTCTGTCATTGATCTTCGTCTTAAAGTTTCTGCGCTCCTTGTCCAGTGGGTTCGGCGTTTCACTGTTTCTCCGAGTAGTTGGGTCCATTTCTTTTCCTTTTGGTGTGATTCTCGTTTTGGTGTCCCTGCTCTTGATGTTCTGTCCCGTCCTGAGGCCTTTTCCTCCAAGTCCCTTCCCCCTTTTTACTCTGCTCTTCTGTCTGCTTGGCGTTTGGCTGGTGGTTCCTTTTCCCGTCGGCGTTCCTCCCTTGTCATTGCGTCTTTGTCTCCTCATCATGTTGCTGCTGTTTCCTCTATCTCTGCAAATTCTGTTTATTTGTTTTTTTGCTGTCTGAGGATCGTCCGATTCCCATTGTGTTGACAAGTTTTTCCCTTTGTATGGCTCACTCTACTGGCCTTCGACCTGGTCCCAATTGTTCTTCTTCAATCTTGACCGCCCAGTGATCGATCTCAACTGGAAGGTCGCCCATGGCGTGTTGTACACTGCCGATCGCCTTGTCGGTTTTGGGTACTCGGTCGACCCTTCTTGCTTTTGCCGTCTTGCCTCTGAATGTCCTTCTCACTTGTTTTTCTCCTGCCCTCTTGCTCATAGTGTGCTTTCATGGTTACAGTCTCTATTGTTTGGTTTTTCGTCTTCGTCCCCCTCTTTGGTTTGCCGTCACGTGCTGTTTGGTTTTGACCCGGCTGAGATCCGTCAAGTTCCTCGTGTTTTCATGTACATCCTAGGTGTCTGTAAGTATTTTATCTGGCTCGCTCGGAATGACTTTCGTTTCCGTAATGTGCCGCCTGGTGCCCTCGATGTCATCGCAAAGGTCCGCTCTCGTGTCAAGTTCAATCTACCTCTCCTTTTTAAGCGTTTTAAGTCCCCCCCGTCGTCTACGTTATTTTCATCGTCAGTGGGGTGCGTCTGGCATTATCGGCTCTGTTTGCAATGGTCGTTTTTCTCTGTCCCAGTTTTAGTCCTGTTATCGTCCCGGGCTGTTGCTTGTTTCACGGCGTACCTACCTTTGTAGGATGAGTCTTTCTGGCTGGCGACCTTGTCGGGCTGCTCATCGAGCAGCTCATATATTAAACTGATTTTTGGAACTGGGCCGTGGAAAAGAGGCTTGCCTCGTCCCGGCCACGGGTTGCCTCGGTATAGCACTACCTCCGAGCGTGGCCCACTTCCCTCTGGGGAAGAAATAATCAAGTGAAAGCAGAACAAATGACCAAGCAACCAACCTTCACATTCTCTTCTCTTTTCTAGGTAGCATAGCAGCGAGTGGACAGCACGACACGACAGGACGAGGAGCACGTGACCCCCATTACCACATGGTATGCGCAGACAAGTTGCGTTTTGCGGTTCCGGAGAGGTTGAAAAGGCATACTTACCTGACGCGGGAGGCACTGTGATCAGGGAGGCAGTCCTCTCAAGGTGAGGCTCTTTCATTGCACTTCGATTGGGTTGACCCTTGCGATTACCCCAAATGTGGGTAACTCGAGCGTATAATTTCTGGTAGTGGGGACCTGCGTTCGCGCTAGTCCCCGCACCAAACCCCGGTGGCAAAGTTGGCTAATGGGAAGGTTTGTTGGTAACGTTTCAGGCAGGGCAGGGAAGGAGATGCGGTGGCGGTGTAAGGACTAAGGAAGGTGAGTTGTATTTGTGAATTCCACTGCTGAAATTGTAGGTGAATGTTCCGTACTTGGTGCACTGCAAAACTGTGATTTTATTTCTTTCATTCTTGGCCGTAGAGAGAGCGAGAGGACGTGTTTATTTCAGCCGCATCGATTTCCATCGATAGACGAGTGAGACAAGAAAATGCCAGCGGGTCGAGCTCTTATCCTCGTGCATCGTTTCGAAAACGTAAGTGGATGTGTGTTTGTACTGCTCCATCGCGATAGATTTCTTTTGCGTTGTGTTATGTTGCGTTCTGGAGAGCCCGTTTTGCATTGAGTAACTGAGGACCCGCCAGATCAGTTGGCGTTACATTTCTGTGGCCAACACTTTGTGGTTTCTCTATGTTATCAGTTAATTGGATTGTTATCATAAAAAGTAAATCTTTCATGGTCAGGATAGTGTCTTATCGGCCCTTTGAATACGTACTGTCCGTGTTGAGCAGGGAACAGTAAGACTTTGAAGTGCGCTACGTCACGTAAGTCACGTTTTCGCAGGATCAATGTTGTAGTGTTGTAGCCTTCGTTGTATGCATATCATCCGGGCTAGGTTAACTTCCATCTAATGCATAACAGTGCATGCATTTTTTACTTGTCGTATCCTGTTCTTTGCTCACACGAAAAGATACGTTTCATGTCATAAACGTTGGATTGATAAGATCTCGCGCGCACGCGCTCCCTTGGGAATACAAGTTCCACTTTCTCGTGTGAACTATTTTGTTTTTGTTGTATGTCTCATCTTTGACATATCGTTGGCATGTTGTGTTCAAAAAACCTGGTTTGGAATGTTCTTTCATTAAAGGAAACTGAGATTTTTGAGATAATCAAGTGTACAGAAGGAAAAAGGGAAGCCTACAACACGGGGTATTCCCAGGCGGTCTCCCATCCAAGTACTAACCCCGCCCGACAGGGCTTAACTTCGGTGATCGGACGAGAACCGGTGTTTTCCCTGTGGTATGGTCGTAGACAAGTAATTCGCCGTGAAAATTAACTTTGTTATAAGGGAAAATAAAAACGAGGTCAGAGCAAGCACAATGTGCATTTGTCCTCTTGCCGTCAACGCAAGTGCCATGCAATGCTGGTCCTGCTGCCCACTGTACAAGGGCGATCGTTGTGTGCGCCTCGCTTTCAGGTTGGCTTTGGGCATTCCTTCCTTGGCACGGATTGTAATCGGACCACCATATCTCGTGGCCATGAGACTGGGAGCACCTTGTCCGCTGTGAGCATTTACGGGCATCGGCTTCTCGGCCTTTTGGCTAAGATCAAGTGTAGTATCTGTTCTTATCAGCTTAATATCTGATACGCTGCTCATCGAGCAGCTCATATATTAAACTGATTTTTGGAACTGGGCCGTGGAAAAGAGGCTTGCCTCGTCCCGGCCACGGGTTGCCTCGGTATAGCACTACCTCCGAGCGTGGCCCACTTCCCTCTGGGGAAGAAATAATCAAGTGAAAGCAGAACAAATGACCAAGCAACCAACCTTCACATTTCTCTTCTCTTTTCTAGGTAGCATAGCAGCGAGTGGACAGCACGACACGACAGGACGAGGAGCACGTGACCCCCATTACCACATGGTATGCGCAGACAAGTTGCGTTTTTGCGGTTCCGGAGAGGTTGAAAAGGCATACTTACCTGACGCGGGTTTTTATTATCTGCCAGGTTCGTGCCTTTCCTTGTGGTACGCGTAAGTTCCGTATTGGAATTGGAGTGTGGGGACAAGCGTTTTTGGGATTTGTGGTAAGATTTTTGATTCCTGAGTTTTACTGGTGACCCTCCTGGGGACTTATGCTTGGCGTCCTGCCATAACCCAGGGTAGCCAGTCTTTCTGTTCCCTTCCTGGGAGCTTTGCTTTCCGGGGGGACTGTTTTTTCTCTTTTTCCCTTTTCATCATGCCTCTTGCGGCCTTTAAGAGGACAGTAGTCCTCGACCTTTCCGATGTTCCAACCTCTGTTCCCAGGGCGGAACTTGTTACAGCCATCAAGGGAAAGTTCACCCCCTTTGTGATTGACAGTATTCAGTTTGTTCCCGTAAAACTGGTTCAGATTACTTTCGCTGACCCAAAATGTAAAAATATTGTTGAAGGTTATGATTTTGTCACTTTAGCTGGTGCTAAGTGCAAAGTCATGTATGCTGGGCCTCGAGCTCAAAATGTTATGTTGTATCACTATCCCTTTGAGGAGAGTGATGATCGCCTCCGGCCCTACTTTTCCTCGTACGGGAAGGTGGAGACGATAAGGCACCAGCATTACCCGGGTGACCCTGCAATCTGCACTGGAGCCCGTATCATCAAAATGGTTCGTTCTGGCCGGATCCCTCGTAATCTGGACATTGCTGGATATAAATGTAAGGTGTGGTATGTGGGTCAGCCGGCCGAATGTGATATCTGTCGTGGGGAACACCTCACCAAAAACTGTGACTTGCGCGGGAAGTGCCGCAGGTGTCGGGAGCCTGGTCACATGGCCAGGGATTGCCCAACCCCCCCAATGCCTGGGGGAACCCACCATCTTCGCCTGCGACCCCCGCCCATCCGTCCGCTTCACTTGTTGTTGGTGCCACTCCCCCGGAGTCGCTGCCTCCCCTCCTGGATGTCAGTTCTGGTCCTGAGGACCTTCCCACTTCTCCTGCAAGCTCTGACCATGAGGACTCTGGGGACGAGGGGGTAACCCTTCGTCCTCCTGCCCCCACGCAACCTGGTATTTCAAGTTGGGGTTCCCACACCGACCTCAGGGACAATGAGTTATCCCCCCTGGTACTCCACCCATGGCCTCTCCTGCCACCAGTAAATGTTAAGGAGGGTGCGGCCCTCCCTAAAACGGTAATGGTGGGTCCTCGACGCGCGTGCAGGTGGCTGCCTCCCCCGCCGCTGCGTCTGATGGTTTGGCTGCGCCACAGAGTAATACAATGTTAACACTAGTAGTAACGTAGTTGGTGTAATGGACAATACTACTATAGTTAATGGAAAAGAAATGGAAATGGATAATAGTAATAATGTAGTTACTGGAAAAGAAATGACAAATAATGCTGTAGTTAATGGAAAAGAAATGGAAATGGATAATAGTAATAATGGAAAAGAAATGGATACGAATGATAATGAACTAGTTAATGAGACTGAATACAGTCAAAGTATATTTAGTGACGATGACCCTTTAACGGGCATCAATGTAACCCCTGTAAATACCCCACAGGTTCTATCTCTGTCTCCCGTAATGGTTAACGAGGTCGAGCTGACTGATTCACCAGTCACTAAGCGTGGACTTTCGGATGTTGAGGCTTCCTCTGATGATCAGGTCAAGTCTAAGAAGAAAGCGAAGAAACCTCTTCCTGGTTCTGCGGTCCCCGGCCGCTCGAAGTCTGGAAAGGGCAGGGAGTCTGGGAGGGCTGTTCATTCTGGCCTTCCCTCCTTGGCTCCCCCTGCCCCGGTTCGGAGCCGTCGCTCCTAGTTGTGCTGTCTCTCTCTTTCTTCTCAGTTATGGCTCTCTCTATCCTCTCCTTAAACACCAATGGTCTCAGGGACTCGTCCAAGCGCGCTGGTGTTCTGCACTGGTTACGTTCCTTTCCTCAGGTCCCTGACATTGTCTGCCTACAAGAGGGCCCACTGCTCTTCAGACAGTGAATGTCAGTCTGGTTTCGTTCATCTGGTTTTAATGCAGTTGCTTCTGTTGGCTCTGCACACTCTTGTGGTTGCATCATTTTATTCCGCCCCACGGTCACCCTTACGAGCTCTTGGTGTGACACCGCTGGGCGTGTTGTTTTTTGCCACTTTACCCATTCTGGGCACCCGTTTCGTATCTGCTGTCTCTACGCCCCCAATCGCAACCCAGCCCGTGACGACTTCCTGGACGACGTCTCGTCTTGGGTTGATCCCACCTATCCGACCTTCCTTGCCGGGGACTTTAACACTGTGTTCGACCGCGCCCTCGATCGTCGGGGCTCCAATGTCTCTGACACTTCCCGCGAAAGTACTGCTACCTTAAAACGTCTTTTTGACTCCTGCTGTTGTCTGGACATTTGGAGGCACCTGCATCCTTCCGATTCTGCCTTCTCTTGGACTCGCTCAGACGGCCTTATGGCCTCCCGTATTGATCTCATTGGTGCCCCGTACTCCTGTTACCATCAGTCTTGACTTGCGATATTATTCCTTGTCCGTTTTCGGATCACTGTGGTGTGGTGCTTTCTTGTAGTGTCCCAGACATTGCTGCTCCTGGGACAGTTTCTGGAAGCTCAACATTTCTGTCCTCAATGATGAGGACTATATCCAGCATATCACTAATTTTTGGTCCGTTTGGAGGCAGTCCATGCTGTCCTTCCCGTCACTAGCTAAGTGGTGGGATAAGGGCAAGAGCCAAATCAAAGGCCTCACAATTAAATATTGCGCTGAGCGCTCGAAAGAAAACATCGCAGTGTCGAGACCTCCTTGGCCGACTAGCTGGGCATCTTAAGAACCGTGTTGATGCCGGTTTCACCTCCTGTGTTGAGCCGTACCATTCTACCCTGTCTGCCCTTGCTGCCCTAGACCTCGAGGCAGCTCGGGGAGCCCAAGTCCGTGCTCGGGCCAATGGGTTGAGGAAGGTGAAACCTCCTCGGCCTTTTTCTTCCGTCTGGAAAAGAAGCGTGCCGCCGACCGACTTATTTCAGCACTTCGATGCGATGATGGCACAGTGGTCTCGAGTTCAAAGGACCTATGCCAGGCTTTTGCTTCCTTTTATTCTAACTTGTTTAGTGCCGAGCCTACTGACGGGGACGTGGCTCTTTCCCTGCTCGACGCCCTCACCTCCACCTTGTCCGCCGACCAGGCTCAACAGTGTGATGGTCCTCTCCAGTCGGAGGAGTGTTATACTGCTTTATGTGGGATGGCTCGAGGCAAGACCCCGGGCTTGGATGGCCTCCCTATGGAGTTTTATGTCAAATTCTGGCCGGTGCTCGGACAGGACCTCGTGCTCGTCCTGAACTCATGTTATGAGGCTGGCACTCTCAGCCTCTCTCAGCGTCGAGGCATCATTTCTCTCATCTTTAAGACGGGTGACCGGCTGAACCCTCGTAACTGGCGGCCAATTTCCCTCCTTAGTGTGGACTACAAGCTCGCTGCCCGCGTCATCGCTGGGCGTCTCCTGAAGGTTATTCATGCCGTGGTGGCTGAGGATCAAACCTGTGGTGTCCCCGGTCGTTATATTGGTGAGAACGTCGCTTATCTCCGAGACATGGTCCATTACGCCACGCAATCCGGGTCTCCTTGTGCCATCCTCTCGCTCGACCAAGAAAAAGCGTTTGATCGCGTTGATTGGTCCTTTCTGCATGCCACCCTCTGCAGAATGGGTTTCCAAACCTCCTTTCTGCGCTGGATCCGCCTTTTCTATAATGCTGTTCAGAGTGCTGTCATTGTTAACGGTCATGTCTCAAACTTTTTCAGTCTCACACGGGGGGTGCGTCAAGGCTGCCCCCTCGCACCTTTGCTGTATGTTATGGTCGCTGAGGTCTTGGCCGCCAATATTCGAGCAAATCCCGCCATTACTGGACCTTTGCTGCCTGGACTGCCCTCACCGCTCTCTCCAATTTCCCAGTACGCGGATGACACATCGCTCATCTTGTCCTCCGATGCCTCCATTAGGGCTGTTTTTGACACCTACACAAGGTATGAGCTTGGTTCTGGATCCAAGCTCAACCTGACAAAGTCTCGCGGCTTGTGGCTGGGGTCTTGGGCTGGCCGAACTGACCCCCCTGTCCCTCTCGACTGGACATCTTCTAAGCTTAAAATCCTCGGAGTCTTCATTGGCCCGCATGACATTGATGAACTAATTGGCGGCCTCGGATAGAGGCTGTGGAACGCGTCCTCTCCTCCTGGCGTCAGCGCTCCTTGTCTTTTCATGGCAAGGCTTTGGTCATCAATTGCCTGGCCCTCGCCAGGGTTTGGTATGTGGCATCCCTGGTCCACATGCCCCCCTGGGTACTTAAAGAACTTAACTCCCTTGTTTTCTCATTCTTCTGGAAAACCAAGCGGGAGCTCGTTGCACGTGCTGTGGTCGTTCAGCCCACATCGCTGGGAGGTTTCTCGGTGGTGGACATTAAGCTCAAGGTTTGGTCGCTTCTGGGTCAGTGGGTCAAACGGTCTACTTTGTCCTCGTCAAGCTGGTCCTCCTTTGTGTCGTACTGGTTTCAATCGTGTTTTGCTGCCTCCTCTCTTGATGTTTTCTCCCGTCCCGCTGCCTTCGACAGGTCCCTGTTACCGCCATTTTACTCCTCTTTGCTTTTGGCCTGGGAGTCGCTTGGTGGCTCTTTTTCCCCCTCCCGGGGAACTTTGGTTTTCGCATCCTCTGACCCTCACGTTGTCGCCTCCGTGGCTTTTTTTCTCTGCCAAAGTCGGTTACCAGTTTCTTTTATCCTGTTCCTCTGTCACACCGCACTGTGTAGTTAAGTTCTTTCCCTCCTTTGGGGACCTTTACTGGTATGATACGTGGCGCCAGTTCCACTTCTTTGATTTTGACCGCTTTGTTGTTGATTTCTCCTGGAAGGTAGCTCATGGTGTGATTTACACTGCTGAGCGTCTTCTCTCTTTTGGTTTATCTGTCTCCTCCGCTTGTTTTTGTGGTCCTGTCGTCGAGTCACTGTCGCATTTGCTCTTTGTGTGTCCCCTTGCTCAAAGTGTTGTTGGTTGGCTACAGTCCCTCCTTTTTCATTTCTCGCCTATGTGTCCTGTGCTTGAGCGTCGCCATTTACTTTTTGGTTTCAATTCCACTGAGCTTCACGCAGTGCCCAAAGTCTTCAGTTACCTGTTGTGTGCCTGTAAGTTTCACATCTGGCTGGCCCGCAATGACTACCGCTTTCGTTCTGTCAACCTGGGGCCCTCGCCGTCATTGAGGGAGCAAAGGCCCGTGTCAAGTTCCACCTCCCCTTGCTCTTCAAGCGTTTTTCAACCCGGAGACGTCGACGTTATTTTGCCCGCCAGTGGGGGGCGGATGGAGTCATCGCCTCTATGTTTCCAACAAGCTCGTTTTTCGCTTCGGGCCACCTGCTTAATTCACCCTCTGTACCACCTGATTTGCTTAGTTTTATTTCGCCTCTGTCGCCTAATACTGGTGACCAATGCCTCAGGCGTTGGATGAGTCTGTCGACTGGTGACCTTTGGTCTGCCATTCACGCTGCTCATCGAGCAGCTCATATATTAAACTGATTTTTGGAACTGGGCCGTGGAAAAGAGGCTTGCCTCGTCCCGGCCACGGGTTGCCTCGGTATAGCACTACCTCCGAGCGTGGCCCACTTCCCTCTGGGGAAGAAATAATCAAGTGAAAGCAGAACAAATGACCAAGCAACCAACCTTCACATTCTCTTCTCTTTTCTAGGTAGCATAGCAGCGAGTGGACAGCACGACACGACAGGACGAGGAGCACGTGACCCCCATTACCACATGGTATGCGCAGACAAGTTGCGTTTTGCGGTTCCGGAGAGGTTGAAAAGGCATACTTACCTGACGCGGGAGGCACTGTGATCAGGGAGGCAGTCCTCTCAAGGTGAGGCTCTTTCATTGCACTTCGATTGGGTTGACCCTTGCGATTACCCCAAATGTGGGTAACTCGAGCGTATAATTTCTGGTAGTGGGGACCTGCGTTCGCGCTAGTCCCCGCACCAAACCCCGGTGGCAAAGTTGGCTAATGGGAAGGTTTGTTGGTAACGTTTCAGGCAGGGCAGGGAAGGAGATGCGGTGGCGGTGTAAGGACTAAGGAAGGTGAGTTGTATTTGTGAATTCCACTGCTGAAATTGTAGGTGAATGTTCCGTACTTGGTGCACTGCAAAACTGTGATTTTATTTCTTTCATTCTTGGCCGTAGAGAGAGCGAGAGGACGTGTTTATTTCAGCCGCATCGATTTCCATCGATAGACGAGTGAGACAAGAAAATGCCAGCGGGTCGAGCTCTTATCCTCGTGCATCGTTTCGAAACGTAAGTGGATGTGTGTTTGTACTGCTCCATCGCGATAGATTTCTTTTGCGTTGTGTTATGTTGCGTTCTGGAGAGCCCGTTTTGCATTGAGTAACTGAGGACCCGCCAGATCAGTTGGCGTTACATTTCTGTGGCCAACACTTTGTGGTTTCTCTATGTTATCAGTTAATTGGATTGTTATCATAAAAAGTAAATCTTTCATGGTCAGGATAGTGTCTTATCGGCCCTTTGAATACGTACTGTCCGTTGTTGAGAAGGGAACCAGTAAGACTTTGAAGTGCGCTACGTCACGTAAGTCACGTTTTCGCAGGATCAATGTTGTAGTGTTGTAGCCTTCGTTGTATGCATATCATCCGGGCTAGGTTAACTTCCATCTAATGCATAACAGTGCATGCATTTTTTACTTGTCGTATCCTGTTCTTTGCTCACACGAAAAGATACGTTTCATGTCATAAACGTTGGATTGATAAGATCTCGCGCGCACGCGCTCCCTTGGGAATACAAGTTCCACTTTCTCGTGTGAACTATTTTGTTTTTGTTGTATGTCTCATCTTTGACATATCGTTGGCATGTTGTGTTCAAAAAACCTGGTTTGGAATGTTCTTTCATTAAAGGAAACTGAGATTTTTTGAGATAATCAAGTGTACAGAAGGAAAAAGGGAAGCCTACAACACGGGGTATTCCCAGGCGGTCTCCCATCCAAGTACTAACCCCGCCCGACAGGGCTTAACTTCGGTGATCGGACGAGAACCGGTGTTTTCCCTGTGGTATGGTCGTAGACAAGTAATTCGCCGTGAAAATTAACTTTGTTATAAGGGAAAATAAAAACGAGGTCAGAGCAAGCACAATGTGCATTTGTCCTCTTGCCGTCAACGCAAGTGCCATGCAATGCTGGTCCTGCTGCCCACTGTACAAGGGCGATCGTTGTGTGCGCCTCGCTTTCAGGTTGGCTTTGGGCATTCCTTCCTTGGCACGGATTGTAATCGGACCACCATATCTCGTGGCCATGAGACTGGGAGCACCTTGTCCGCTGTGAGCATTTACGGGCATCGGCTTCTCGGCCTTTTGGCTAAGATCAAGTGTAGTATCTGTTCTTATCAGCTTAATATCTGATACGCTGCTCATCGAGCAGCTCATATATTAAACTGATTTTTGGAACTGGGCCGTGGAAAAGAGGCTTGCCTCGTCCCGGCCACGGGTTGCCTCGGTATAGCACTACCTCCGAGCGTGGCCCACTTCCCTCTGGGGAAGAAATAATCAAGTGAAAGCAGAACAAATGACCAAGCAACCAACCTTCACATTTCTCTTCTCTTTTCTAGGTAGCATAGCAGCGAGTGGACAGCACGACACGACAGGACGAGGAGCACGTGACCCCCATTACCACATGGTATGCGCAGACAAGTTGCGTTTTTGCGGTTCCGGAGAGGTTGAAAAGGCATACTTACCTGACGCGGGTTTTTATTATCTGCCAGGTTCGTGCCTTTCCTTGTGGTACGCGTAAGTTCCGTATTGGAATTGGAGTGTGGGGACAAGCGTTTTTGGGATTTGTGGTAAGATTTTTGATTCCTGAGTTTTACTGGTGACCCTCCTGGGGACTTATGCTTGGCGTCCTGCCATAACCCAGGGTAGCCAGTCTTTCTGTTCCCTTCCTGGGAGCTTTGCTTTCCGGGGGGACTGTTTTTTCTCTTTTTCCCTTTTCATCATGCCTCTTGCGGCCTTTAAGAGGACAGTAGTCCTCGACCTTTCCGATGTTCCAACCTCTGTTCCCAGGGCGGAACTTGTTACAGCCATCAAGGGAAAGTTCACCCCCTTTGTGATTGACAGTATTCAGTTTGTTCCCGTAAAACTGGTTCAGATTACTTTCGCTGACCCAAAATGTAAAAATATTGTTGAAGGTTATGATTTTGTCACTTTAGCTGGTGCTAAGTGCAAAGTCATGTATGCTGGGCCTCGAGCTCAAAATGTTATGTTGTATCACTATCCCTTTGAGGAGAGTGATGATCGCCTCCGGCCCTACTTTTCCTCGTACGGGAAGGTGGAGACGATAAGGCACCAGCATTACCCGGGTGACCCTGCAATCTGCACTGGAGCCCGTATCATCAAAATGGTTCGTTCTGGCCGGATCCCTCGTAATCTGGACATTGCTGGATATAAATGTAAGGTGTGGTATGTGGGTCAGCCGGCCGAATGTGATATCTGTCGTGGGGAACACCTCACCAAAAACTGTGACTTGCGCGGGAAGTGCCGCAGGTGTCGGGAGCCTGGTCACATGGCCAGGGATTGCCCAACCCCCCCAATGCCTGGGGGAACCCACCATCTTCGCCTGCGACCCCCGCCCATCCGTCCGCTTCACTTGTTGTTGGTGCCACTCCCCCGGAGTCGCTGCCTCCCCTCCTGGATGTCAGTTCTGGTCCTGAGGACCTTCCCACTTCTCCTGCAAGCTCTGACCATGAGGACTCTGGGGACGAGGGGGTAACCCTTCGTCCTCCTGCCCCCACGCAACCTGGTATTTCAAGTTGGGGTTCCCACACCGACCTCAGGGACAATGAGTTATCCCCCCTGGTACTCCACCCATGGCCTCTCCTGCCACCAGTAAATGTTAAGGAGGGTGCGGCCCTCCCTAAAACGGTAATGGTGGGTCCTCGACGCGCGTGCAGGTGGCTGCCTCCCCCGCCGCTGCGTCTGATGGTTTGGCTGCGCCACAGAGTAATACAATGTTAACACTAGTAGTAACGTAGTTGGTGTAATGGACAATACTACTATAGTTAATGGAAAAGAAATGGAAATGGATAATAGTAATAATGTAGTTACTGGAAAAGAAATGACAAATAATGCTGTAGTTAATGGAAAAGAAATGGAAATGGATAATAGTAATAATGGAAAAGAAATGGATACGAATGATAATGAACTAGTTAATGAGACTGAATACAGTCAAAGTATATTTAGTGACGATGACCCTTTAACGGGCATCAATGTAACCCCTGTAAATACCCCACAGGTTCTATCTCTGTCTCCCGTAATGGTTAACGAGGTCGAGCTGACTGATTCACCAGTCACTAAGCGTGGACTTTCGGATGTTGAGGCTTCCTCTGATGATCAGGTCAAGTCTAAGAAGAAAGCGAAGAAACCTCTTCCTGGTTCTGCGGTCCCCGGCCGCTCGAAGTCTGGAAAGGGCAGGGAGTCTGGGAGGGCTGTTCATTCTGGCCTTCCCTCCTTGGCTCCCCCTGCCCCGGTTCGGAGCCGTCGCTCCTAGTTGTGCTGTCTCTCTCTTTCTTCTCAGTTATGGCTCTCTCTATCCTCTCCTTAAACACCAATGGTCTCAGGGACTCGTCCAAGCGCGCTGGTGTTCTGCACTGGTTACGTTCCTTTCCTCAGGTCCCTGACATTGTCTGCCTACAAGAGGGCCCACTGCTCTTCAGACAGTGAATGTCAGTCTGGTTTCGTTCATCTGGTTTTAATGCAGTTGCTTCTGTTGGCTCTGCACACTCTTGTGGTTGCATCATTTTATTCCGCCCCACGGTCACCCTTACGAGCTCTTGGTGTGACACCGCTGGGCGTGTTGTTTTTTGCCACTTTACCCATTCTGGGCACCCGTTTCGTATCTGCTGTCTCTACGCCCCCAATCGCAACCCAGCCCGTGACGACTTCCTGGACGACGTCTCGTCTTGGGTTGATCCCACCTATCCGACCTTCCTTGCCGGGGACTTTAACACTGTGTTCGACCGCGCCCTCGATCGTCGGGGCTCCAATGTCTCTGACACTTCCCGCGAAAGTACTGCTACCTTAAAACGTCTTTTTGACTCCTGCTGTTGTCTGGACATTTGGAGGCACCTGCATCCTTCCGATTCTGCCTTCTCTTGGACTCGCTCAGACGGCCTTATGGCCTCCCGTATTGATCTCATTGGTGCCCCGTACTCCTGTTACCATCAGTCTTGACTTGCGATATTATTCCTTGTCCGTTTTCGGATCACTGTGGTGTGGTGCTTTCTTGTAGTGTCCCAGACATTGCTGCTCCTGGGACAGTTTCTGGAAGCTCAACATTTCTGTCCTCAATGATGAGGACTATATCCAGCATATCACTAATTTTTGGTCCGTTTGGAGGCAGTCCATGCTGTCCTTCCCGTCACTAGCTAAGTGGTGGGATAAGGGCAAGAGCCAAATCAAAGGCCTCACAATTAAATATTGCGCTGAGCGCTCGAAAGAAAACATCGCAGTGTCGAGACCTCCTTGGCCGACTAGCTGGGCATCTTAAGAACCGTGTTGATGCCGGTTTCACCTCCTGTGTTGAGCCGTACCATTCTACCCTGTCTGCCCTTGCTGCCCTAGACCTCGAGGCAGCTCGGGGAGCCCAAGTCCGTGCTCGGGCCAATGGGTTGAGGAAGGTGAAACCTCCTCGGCCTTTTTCTTCCGTCTGGAAAAGAAGCGTGCCGCCGACCGACTTATTTCAGCACTTCGATGCGATGATGGCACAGTGGTCTCGAGTTCAAAGGACCTATGCCAGGCTTTTGCTTCCTTTTATTCTAACTTGTTTAGTGCCGAGCCTACTGACGGGGACGTGGCTCTTTCCCTGCTCGACGCCCTCACCTCCACCTTGTCCGCCGACCAGGCTCAACAGTGTGATGGTCCTCTCCAGTCGGAGGAGTGTTATACTGCTTTATGTGGGATGGCTCGAGGCAAGACCCCGGGCTTGGATGGCCTCCCTATGGAGTTTTATGTCAAATTCTGGCCGGTGCTCGGACAGGACCTCGTGCTCGTCCTGAACTCATGTTATGAGGCTGGCACTCTCAGCCTCTCTCAGCGTCGAGGCATCATTTCTCTCATCTTTAAGACGGGTGACCGGCTGAACCCTCGTAACTGGCGGCCAATTTCCCTCCTTAGTGTGGACTACAAGCTCGCTGCCCGCGTCATCGCTGGGCGTCTCCTGAAGGTTATTCATGCCGTGGTGGCTGAGGATCAAACCTGTGGTGTCCCCGGTCGTTATATTGGTGAGAACGTCGCTTATCTCCGAGACATGGTCCATTACGCCACGCAATCCGGGTCTCCTTGTGCCATCCTCTCGCTCGACCAAGAAAAAGCGTTTGATCGCGTTGATTGGTCCTTTCTGCATGCCACCCTCTGCAGAATGGGTTTCCAAACCTCCTTTCTGCGCTGGATCCGCCTTTTCTATAATGCTGTTCAGAGTGCTGTCATTGTTAACGGTCATGTCTCAAACTTTTTCAGTCTCACACGGGGGGTGCGTCAAGGCTGCCCCCTCGCACCTTTGCTGTATGTTATGGTCGCTGAGGTCTTGGCCGCCAATATTCGAGCAAATCCCGCCATTACTGGACCTTTGCTGCCTGGACTGCCCTCACCGCTCTCTCCAATTTCCCAGTACGCGGATGACACATCGCTCATCTTGTCCTCCGATGCCTCCATTAGGGCTGTTTTTGACACCTACACAAGGTATGAGCTTGGTTCTGGATCCAAGCTCAACCTGACAAAGTCTCGCGGCTTGTGGCTGGGGTCTTGGGCTGGCCGAACTGACCCCCCTGTCCCTCTCGACTGGACATCTTCTAAGCTTAAAATCCTCGGAGTCTTCATTGGCCCGCATGACATTGATGAACTAATTGGCGGCCTCGGATAGAGGCTGTGGAACGCGTCCTCTCCTCCTGGCGTCAGCGCTCCTTGTCTTTTCATGGCAAGGCTTTGGTCATCAATTGCCTGGCCCTCGCCAGGGTTTGGTATGTGGCATCCCTGGTCCACATGCCCCCCTGGGTACTTAAAGAACTTAACTCCCTTGTTTTCTCATTCTTCTGGAAAACCAAGCGGGAGCTCGTTGCACGTGCTGTGGTCGTTCAGCCCACATCGCTGGGAGGTTTCTCGGTGGTGGACATTAAGCTCAAGGTTTGGTCGCTTCTGGGTCAGTGGGTCAAACGGTCTACTTTGTCCTCGTCAAGCTGGTCCTCCTTTGTGTCGTACTGGTTTCAATCGTGTTTTGCTGCCTCCTCTCTTGATGTTTTCTCCCGTCCCGCTGCCTTCGACAGGTCCCTGTTACCGCCATTTTACTCCTCTTTGCTTTTGGCCTGGGAGTCGCTTGGTGGCTCTTTTTCCCCCTCCCGGGGAACTTTGGTTTTCGCATCCTCTGACCCTCACGTTGTCGCCTCCGTGGCTTTTTTTCTCTGCCAAAGTCGGTTACCAGTTTCTTTTATCCTGTTCCTCTGTCACACCGCACTGTGTAGTTAAGTTCTTTCCCTCCTTTGGGGACCTTTACTGGTATGATACGTGGCGCCAGTTCCACTTCTTTGATTTTGACCGCTTTGTTGTTGATTTCTCCTGGAAGGTAGCTCATGGTGTGATTTACACTGCTGAGCGTCTTCTCTCTTTTGGTTTATCTGTCTCCTCCGCTTGTTTTTGTGGTCCTGTCGTCGAGTCACTGTCGCATTTGCTCTTTGTGTGTCCCCTTGCTCAAAGTGTTGTTGGTTGGCTACAGTCCCTCCTTTTTCATTTCTCGCCTATGTGTCCTGTGCTTGAGCGTCGCCATTTACTTTTTGGTTTCAATTCCACTGAGCTTCACGCAGTGCCCAAAGTCTTCAGTTACCTGTTGTGTGCCTGTAAGTTTCACATCTGGCTGGCCCGCAATGACTACCGCTTTCGTTCTGTCAACCTGGGGCCCTCGCCGTCATTGAGGGAGCAAAGGCCCGTGTCAAGTTCCACCTCCCCTTGCTCTTCAAGCGTTTTTCAACCCGGAGACGTCGACGTTATTTTGCCCGCCAGTGGGGGGCGGATGGAGTCATCGCCTCTATGTTTCCAACAAGCTCGTTTTTCGCTTCGGGCCACCTGCTTAATTCACCCTCTGTACCACCTGATTTGCTTAGTTTTATTTCGCCTCTGTCGCCTAATACTGGTGACCAATGCCTCAGGCGTTGGATGAGTCTGTCGACTGGTGACCTTTGGTCTGCCATTCACGCTGCTCATCGAGCAGCTCATATATTAAACTGATTTTTGGAACTGGGCCGTGGAAAAGAGGCTTGCCTCGTCCCGGCCACGGGTTGCCTCGGTATAGCACTACCTCCGAGCGTGGCCCACTTCCCTCTGGGGAAGAAATAATCAAGTGAAAGCAGAACAAATGACCAAGCAACCAACCTTCACATTCTCTTCTCTTTTCTAGGTAGCATAGCAGCGAGTGGACAGCACGACACGACAGGACGAGGAGCACGTGACCCCCATTACCACATGGTATGCGCAGACAAGTTGCGTTTTGCGGTTCCGGAGAGGTTGAAAAGGCATACTTACCTGACGCGGGAGGCACTGTGATCAGGGAGGCAGTCCTCTCAAGGTGAGGCTCTTTCATTGCACTTCGATTGGGTTGACCCTTGCGATTACCCCAAATGTGGGTAACTCGAGCGTATAATTTCTGGTAGTGGGGACCTGCGTTCGCGCTAGTCCCCGCACCAAACCCCGGTGGCAAAGTTGGCTAATGGGAAGGTTTGTTGGTAACGTTTCAGGCAGGGCAGGGAAGGAGATGCGGTGGCGGTGTAAGGACTAAGGAAGGTGAGTTGTATTTGTGAATTCCACTGCTGAAATTGTAGGTGAATGTTCCGTACTTGGTGCACTGCAAAACTGTGATTTTATTTCTTTCATTCTTGGCCGTAGAGAGAGCGAGAGGACGTGTTTATTTCAGCCGCATCGATTTCCATCGATAGACGAGTGAGACAAGAAAATGCCAGCGGGTCGAGCTCTTATCCTCGTGCATCGTTTCGAAAACGTAAGTGGATGTGTGTTTGTACTGCTCCATCGCGATAGATTTCTTTTGCGTTGTGTTATGTTGCGTTCTGGAGAGCCCGTTTTGCATTGAGTAACTGAGGACCCGCCAGATCAGTTGGCGTTACATTTCTGTGGCCAACACTTTGTGGTTTCTCTATGTTATCAGTTAATTGGATTGTTATCATAAAAAGTAAATCTTTCATGGTCAGGATAGTGTCTTATCGGCCCTTTGAATACGTACTGTCCGTGTTGAGCAGGGAACAGTAAGACTTTGAAGTGCGCTACGTCACGTAAGTCACGTTTTCGCAGGATCAATGTTGTAGTGTTGTAGCCTTCGTTGTATGCATATCATCCGGGCTAGGTTAACTTCCATCTAATGCATAACAGTGCATGCATTTTTTACTTGTCGTATCCTGTTCTTTGCTCACACGAAAAGATACGTTTCATGTCATAAACGTTGGATTGATAAGATCTCGCGCGCACGCGCTCCCTTGGGAATACAAGTTCCACTTTCTCGTGTGAACTATTTTGTTTTTGTTGTATGTCTCATCTTTGACATATCGTTGGCATGTTGTGTTCAAAAAACCTGGTTTGGAATGTTCTTTCATTAAAGGAAACTGAGATTTTTTGAGATAATCAAGTGTACAGAAGGAAAAAGGGAAGCCTACAACACGGGGTATTCCCAGGCGGTCTCCCATCCAAGTACTAACCCCGCCCGACAGGGCTTAACTTCGGTGATCGGACGAGAACCGGTGTTTTCCCTGTGGTATGGTCGTAGACAAGTAATTCGCCGTGAAAATTAACTTTGTTATAAGGGAAAATAAAAACGAGGTCAGAGCAAGCACAATGTGCATTTGTCCTCTTGCCGTCAACGCAAGTGCCATGCAATGCTGGTCCTGCTGCCCACTGTACAAGGGCGATCGTTGTGTGCGCCTCGCTTTCAGGTTGGCTTTGGGCATTCCTTCCTTGGCACGGATTGTAATCGGACCACCATATCTCGTGGCCATGAGACTGGGAGCACCTTGTCCGCTGTGAGCATTTACGGGCATCGGCTTCTCGGCCTTTTGGCTAAGATCAAGTGTAGTATCTGTTCTTATCAGCTTAATATCTGATACGCTGCTCATCGAGCAGCTCATATATTAAACTGATTTTTGGAACTGGGCCGTGGAAAAGAGGCTTGCCTCGTCCCGGCCACGGGTTGCCTCGGTATAGCACTACCTCCGAGCGTGGCCCACTTCCCTCTGGGGAAGAAATAATCAAGTGAAAGCAGAACAAATGACCAAGCAACCAACCTTCACATTTCTCTTCTCTTTTCTAGGTAGCATAGCAGCGAGTGGACAGCACGACACGACAGGACGAGGAGCACGTGACCCCCATTACCACATGGTATGCGCAGACAAGTTGCGTTTTTGCGGTTCCGGAGAGGTTGAAAAGGCATACTTACCTGACGCGGGTTTTTATTATCTGCCAGGTTCGTGCCTTTCCTTGTGGTACGCGTAAGTTCCGTATTGGAATTGGAGTGTGGGGACAAGCGTTTTTGGGATTTGTGGTAAGATTTTTGATTCCTGAGTTTTACTGGTGACCCTCCTGGGGACTTATGCTTGGCGTCCTGCCATAACCCAGGGTAGCCAGTCTTTCTGTTCCCTTCCTGGGAGCTTTGCTTTCCGGGGGGACTGTTTTTTCTCTTTTTCCCTTTTCATCATGCCTCTTGCGGCCTTTAAGAGGACAGTAGTCCTCGACCTTTCCGATGTTCCAACCTCTGTTCCCAGGGCGGAACTTGTTACAGCCATCAAGGGAAAGTTCACCCCCTTTGTGATTGACAGTATTCAGTTTGTTCCCGTAAAACTGGTTCAGATTACTTTCGCTGACCCAAAATGTAAAAATATTGTTGAAGGTTATGATTTTGTCACTTTAGCTGGTGCTAAGTGCAAAGTCATGTATGCTGGGCCTCGAGCTCAAAATGTTATGTTGTATCACTATCCCTTTGAGGAGAGTGATGATCGCCTCCGGCCCTACTTTTCCTCGTACGGGAAGGTGGAGACGATAAGGCACCAGCATTACCCGGGTGACCCTGCAATCTGCACTGGAGCCCGTATCATCAAAATGGTTCGTTCTGGCCGGATCCCTCGTAATCTGGACATTGCTGGATATAAATGTAAGGTGTGGTATGTGGGTCAGCCGGCCGAATGTGATATCTGTCGTGGGGAACACCTCACCAAAAACTGTGACTTGCGCGGGAAGTGCCGCAGGTGTCGGGAGCCTGGTCACATGGCCAGGGATTGCCCAACCCCCCCAATGCCTGGGGGAACCCACCATCTTCGCCTGCGACCCCCGCCCATCCGTCCGCTTCACTTGTTGTTGGTGCCACTCCCCCGGAGTCGCTGCCTCCCCTCCTGGATGTCAGTTCTGGTCCTGAGGACCTTCCCACTTCTCCTGCAAGCTCTGACCATGAGGACTCTGGGGACGAGGGGGTAACCCTTCGTCCTCCTGCCCCCACGCAACCTGGTATTTCAAGTTGGGGTTCCCACACCGACCTCAGGGACAATGAGTTATCCCCCCTGGTACTCCACCCATGGCCTCTCCTGCCACCAGTAAATGTTAAGGAGGGTGCGGCCCTCCCTAAAACGGTAATGGTGGGTCCTCGACGCGCGTGCAGGTGGCTGCCTCCCCCGCCGCTGCGTCTGATGGTTTGGCTGCGCCACAGAGTAATACAATGTTAACACTAGTAGTAACGTAGTTGGTGTAATGGACAATACTACTATAGTTAATGGAAAAGAAATGGAAATGGATAATAGTAATAATGTAGTTACTGGAAAAGAAATGACAAATAATGCTGTAGTTAATGGAAAAGAAATGGAAATGGATAATAGTAATAATGGAAAAGAAATGGATACGAATGATAATGAACTAGTTAATGAGACTGAATACAGTCAAAGTATATTTAGTGACGATGACCCTTTAACGGGCATCAATGTAACCCCTGTAAATACCCCACAGGTTCTATCTCTGTCTCCCGTAATGGTTAACGAGGTCGAGCTGACTGATTCACCAGTCACTAAGCGTGGACTTTCGGATGTTGAGGCTTCCTCTGATGATCAGGTCAAGTCTAAGAAGAAAGCGAAGAAACCTCTTCCTGGTTCTGCGGTCCCCGGCCGCTCGAAGTCTGGAAAGGGCAGGGAGTCTGGGAGGGCTGTTCATTCTGGCCTTCCCTCCTTGGCTCCCCCTGCCCCGGTTCGGAGCCGTCGCTCCTAGTTGTGCTGTCTCTCTCTTTCTTCTCAGTTATGGCTCTCTCTATCCTCTCCTTAAACACCAATGGTCTCAGGGACTCGTCCAAGCGCGCTGGTGTTCTGCACTGGTTACGTTCCTTTCCTCAGGTCCCTGACATTGTCTGCCTACAAGAGGGCCCACTGCTCTTCAGACAGTGAATGTCAGTCTGGTTTCGTTCATCTGGTTTTAATGCAGTTGCTTCTGTTGGCTCTGCACACTCTTGTGGTTGCATCATTTTATTCCGCCCCACGGTCACCCTTACGAGCTCTTGGTGTGACACCGCTGGGCGTGTTGTTTTTTGCCACTTTACCCATTCTGGGCACCCGTTTCGTATCTGCTGTCTCTACGCCCCCAATCGCAACCCAGCCCGTGACGACTTCCTGGACGACGTCTCGTCTTGGGTTGATCCCACCTATCCGACCTTCCTTGCCGGGGACTTTAACACTGTGTTCGACCGCGCCCTCGATCGTCGGGGCTCCAATGTCTCTGACACTTCCCGCGAAAGTACTGCTACCTTAAAACGTCTTTTTGACTCCTGCTGTTGTCTGGACATTTGGAGGCACCTGCATCCTTCCGATTCTGCCTTCTCTTGGACTCGCTCAGACGGCCTTATGGCCTCCCGTATTGATCTCATTGGTGCCCCGTACTCCTGTTACCATCAGTCTTGACTTGCGATATTATTCCTTGTCCGTTTTCGGATCACTGTGGTGTGGTGCTTTCTTGTAGTGTCCCAGACATTGCTGCTCCTGGGACAGTTTCTGGAAGCTCAACATTTCTGTCCTCAATGATGAGGACTATATCCAGCATATCACTAATTTTTGGTCCGTTTGGAGGCAGTCCATGCTGTCCTTCCCGTCACTAGCTAAGTGGTGGGATAAGGGCAAGAGCCAAATCAAAGGCCTCACAATTAAATATTGCGCTGAGCGCTCGAAAGAAAACATCGCAGTGTCGAGACCTCCTTGGCCGACTAGCTGGGCATCTTAAGAACCGTGTTGATGCCGGTTTCACCTCCTGTGTTGAGCCGTACCATTCTACCCTGTCTGCCCTTGCTGCCCTAGACCTCGAGGCAGCTCGGGGAGCCCAAGTCCGTGCTCGGGCCAATGGGTTGAGGAAGGTGAAACCTCCTCGGCCTTTTTCTTCCGTCTGGAAAAGAAGCGTGCCGCCGACCGACTTATTTCAGCACTTCGATGCGATGATGGCACAGTGGTCTCGAGTTCAAAGGACCTATGCCAGGCTTTTGCTTCCTTTTATTCTAACTTGTTTAGTGCCGAGCCTACTGACGGGGACGTGGCTCTTTCCCTGCTCGACGCCCTCACCTCCACCTTGTCCGCCGACCAGGCTCAACAGTGTGATGGTCCTCTCCAGTCGGAGGAGTGTTATACTGCTTTATGTGGGATGGCTCGAGGCAAGACCCCGGGCTTGGATGGCCTCCCTATGGAGTTTTATGTCAAATTCTGGCCGGTGCTCGGACAGGACCTCGTGCTCGTCCTGAACTCATGTTATGAGGCTGGCACTCTCAGCCTCTCTCAGCGTCGAGGCATCATTTCTCTCATCTTTAAGACGGGTGACCGGCTGAACCCTCGTAACTGGCGGCCAATTTCCCTCCTTAGTGTGGACTACAAGCTCGCTGCCCGCGTCATCGCTGGGCGTCTCCTGAAGGTTATTCATGCCGTGGTGGCTGAGGATCAAACCTGTGGTGTCCCCGGTCGTTATATTGGTGAGAACGTCGCTTATCTCCGAGACATGGTCCATTACGCCACGCAATCCGGGTCTCCTTGTGCCATCCTCTCGCTCGACCAAGAAAAAGCGTTTGATCGCGTTGATTGGTCCTTTCTGCATGCCACCCTCTGCAGAATGGGTTTCCAAACCTCCTTTCTGCGCTGGATCCGCCTTTTCTATAATGCTGTTCAGAGTGCTGTCATTGTTAACGGTCATGTCTCAAACTTTTTCAGTCTCACACGGGGGGTGCGTCAAGGCTGCCCCCTCGCACCTTTGCTGTATGTTATGGTCGCTGAGGTCTTGGCCGCCAATATTCGAGCAAATCCCGCCATTACTGGACCTTTGCTGCCTGGACTGCCCTCACCGCTCTCTCCAAT
Organism: Montipora foliosa; assembly: GCF_036669935.1. NCBI lineage: Eukaryota > Metazoa > Cnidaria > Anthozoa > Scleractinia > Acroporidae > Montipora > Montipora foliosa. The sequence goes on along the minus strand of NW_027179594.1, from coordinate 67,756 downwards.
TTCCCAGTACGCGGATGACACATCGCTCATCTTGTCCTCCGATGCCTCCATTAGGGCTGTTTTTGACACCTACACAAGGTATGAGCTTGGTTCTGGATCCAAGCTCAACCTGACAAAGTCTCGCGGCTTGTGGCTGGGGTCTTGGGCTGGCCGAACTGACCCCCCTGTCCCTCTCGACTGGACATCTTCTAAGCTTAAAATCCTCGGAGTCTTCATTGGCCCGCATGACATTGATGAACTAATTGGCGGCCTCGGATAGAGGCTGTGGAACGCGTCCTCTCCTCCTGGCGTCAGCGCTCCTTGTCTTTTCATGGCAAGGCTTTGGTCATCAATTGCCTGGCCCTCGCCAGGGTTTGGTATGTGGCATCCCTGGTCCACATGCCCCCCTGGGTACTTAAAGAACTTAACTCCCTTGTTTTCTCATTCTTCTGGAAAACCAAGCGGGAGCTCGTTGCACGTGCTGTGGTCGTTCAGCCCACATCGCTGGGAGGTTTCTCGGTGGTGGACATTAAGCTCAAGGTTTGGTCGCTTCTGGGTCAGTGGGTCAAACGGTCTACTTTGTCCTCGTCAAGCTGGTCCTCCTTTGTGTCGTACTGGTTTCAATCGTGTTTTGCTGCCTCCTCTCTTGATGTTTTCTCCCGTCCCGCTGCCTTCGACAGGTCCCTGTTACCGCCATTTTACTCCTCTTTGCTTTTGGCCTGGGAGTCGCTTGGTGGCTCTTTTTCCCCCTCCCGGGGAACTTTGGTTTTCGCATCCTCTGACCCTCACGTTGTCGCCTCCGTGGCTTTTTTTCTCTGCCAAAGTCGGTTACCAGTTTCTTTTATCCTGTTCCTCTGTCACACCGCACTGTGTAGTTAAGTTCTTTCCCTCCTTTGGGGACCTTTACTGGTATGATACGTGGCGCCAGTTCCACTTCTTTGATTTTGACCGCTTTGTTGTTGATTTCTCCTGGAAGGTAGCTCATGGTGTGATTTACACTGCTGAGCGTCTTCTCTCTTTTGGTTTATCTGTCTCCTCCGCTTGTTTTTGTGGTCCTGTCGTCGAGTCACTGTCGCATTTGCTCTTTGTGTGTCCCCTTGCTCAAAGTGTTGTTGGTTGGCTACAGTCCCTCCTTTTTCATTTCTCGCCTATGTGTCCTGTGCTTGAGCGTCGCCATTTACTTTTTGGTTTCAATTCCACTGAGCTTCACGCAGTGCCCAAAGTCTTCAGTTACCTGTTGTGTGCCTGTAAGTTTCACATCTGGCTGGCCCGCAATGACTACCGCTTTCGTTCTGTCAACCTGGGGCCCTCGCCGTCATTGAGGGAGCAAAGGCCCGTGTCAAGTTCCACCTCCCCTTGCTCTTCAAGCGTTTTTCAACCCGGAGACGTCGACGTTATTTTGCCCGCCAGTGGGGGGCGGATGGAGTCATCGCCTCTATGTTTCCAACAAGCTCGTTTTTCGCTTCGGGCCACCTGCTTAATTCACCCTCTGTACCACCTGATTTGCTTAGTTTTATTTCGCCTCTGTCGCCTAATACTGGTGACCAATGCCTCAGGCGTTGGATGAGTCTGTCGACTGGTGACCTTTGGTCTGCCATTCACGCTGCTCATCGAGCAGCTCATATATTAAACTGATTTTTGGAACTGGGCCGTGGAAAAGAGGCTTGCCTCGTCCCGGCCACGGGTTGCCTCGGTATAGCACTACCTCCGAGCGTGGCCCACTTCCCTCTGGGGAAGAAATAATCAAGTGAAAGCAGAACAAATGACCAAGCAACCAACCTTCACATTCTCTTCTCTTTTCTAGGTAGCATAGCAGCGAGTGGACAGCACGACACGACAGGACGAGGAGCACGTGACCCCCATTACCACATGGTATGCGCAGACAAGTTGCGTTTTGCGGTTCCGGAGAGGTTGAAAAGGCATACTTACCTGACGCGGGAGGCACTGTGATCAGGGAGGCAGTCCTCTCAAGGTGAGGCTCTTTCATTGCACTTCGATTGGGTTGACCCTTGCGATTACCCCAAATGTGGGTAACTCGAGCGTATAATTTCTGGTAGTGGGGACCTGCGTTCGCGCTAGTCCCCGCACCAAACCCCGGTGGCAAAGTTGGCTAATGGGAAGGTTTGTTGGTAACGTTTCAGGCAGGGCAGGGAAGGAGATGCGGTGGCGGTGTAAGGACTAAGGAAGGTGAGTTGTATTTGTGAATTCCACTGCTGAAATTGTAGGTGAATGTTCCGTACTTGGTGCACTGCAAAACTGTGATTTTATTTCTTTCATTCTTGGCCGTAGAGAGAGCGAGAGGACGTGTTTATTTCAGCCGCATCGATTTCCATCGATAGACGAGTGAGACAAGAAAATGCCAGCGGGTCGAGCTCTTATCCTCGTGCATCGTTTCGAAAACGTAAGTGGATGTGTGTTTGTACTGCTCCATCGCGATAGATTTCTTTTGCGTTGTGTTATGTTGCGTTCTGGAGAGCCCGTTTTGCATTGAGTAACTGAGGACCCGCCAGATCAGTTGGCGTTACATTTCTGTGGCCAACACTTTGTGGTTTCTCTATGTTATCAGTTAATTGGATTGTTATCATAAAAAGTAAATCTTTCATGGTCAGGATAGTGTCTTATCGGCCCTTTGAATACGTACTGTCCGTGTTGAGCAGGGAACAGTAAGACTTTGAAGTGCGCTACGTCACGTAAGTCACGTTTTCGCAGGATCAATGTTGTAGTGTTGTAGCCTTCGTTGTATGCATATCATCCGGGCTAGGTTAACTTCCATCTAATGCATAACAGTGCATGCATTTTTTACTTGTCGTATCCTGTTCTTTGCTCACACGAAAAGATACGTTTCATGTCATAAACGTTGGATTGATAAGATCTCGCGCGCACGCGCTCCCTTGGGAATACAAGTTCCACTTTCTCGTGTGAACTATTTTGTTTTTGTTGTATGTCTCATCTTTGACATATCGTTGGCATGTTGTGTTCAAAAAACCTGGTTTGGAATGTTCTTTCATTAAAGGAAACTGAGATTTTTTGAGATAATCAAGTGTACAGAAGGAAAAAGGGAAGCCTACAACACGGGGTATTCCCAGGCGGTCTCCCATCCAAGTACTAACCCCGCCCGACAGGGCTTAACTTCGGTGATCGGACGAGAACCGGTGTTTTCCCTGTGGTATGGTCGTAGACAAGTAATTCGCCGTGAAAATTAACTTTGTTATAAGGGAAAATAAAAACGAGGTCAGAGCAAGCACAATGTGCATTTGTCCTCTTGCCGTCAACGCAAGTGCCATGCAATGCTGGTCCTGCTGCCCACTGTACAAGGGCGATCGTTGTGTGCGCCTCGCTTTCAGGTTGGCTTTGGGCATTCCTTCCTTGGCACGGATTGTAATCGGACCACCATATCTCGTGGCCATGAGACTGGGAGCACCTTGTCCGCTGTGAGCATTTACGGGCATCGGCTTCTCGGCCTTTTGGCTAAGATCAAGTGTAGTATCTGTTCTTATCAGCTTAATATCTGATACGCTGCTCATCGAGCAGCTCATATATTAAACTGATTTTTGGAACTGGGCCGTGGAAAAGAGGCTTGCCTCGTCCCGGCCACGGGTTGCCTCGGTATAGCACTACCTCCGAGCGTGGCCCACTTCCCTCTGGGGAAGAAATAATCAAGTGAAAGCAGAACAAATGACCAAGCAACCAACCTTCACATTTCTCTTCTCTTTTCTAGGTAGCATAGCAGCGAGTGGACAGCACGACACGACAGGACGAGGAGCACGTGACCCCCATTACCACATGGTATGCGCAGACAAGTTGCGTTTTTGCGGTTCCGGAGAGGTTGAAAAGGCATACTTACCTGACGCGGGTTTTTATTATCTGCCAGGTTCGTGCCTTTCCTTGTGGTACGCGTAAGTTCCGTATTGGAATTGGAGTGTGGGGACAAGCGTTTTTGGGATTTGTGGTAAGATTTTTGATTCCTGAGTTTTACTGGTGACCCTCCTGGGGACTTATGCTTGGCGTCCTGCCATAACCCAGGGTAGCCAGTCTTTCTGTTCCCTTCCTGGGAGCTTTGCTTTCCGGGGGGACTGTTTTTTCTCTTTTTCCCTTTTCATCATGCCTCTTGCGGCCTTTAAGAGGACAGTAGTCCTCGACCTTTCCGATGTTCCAACCTCTGTTCCCAGGGCGGAACTTGTTACAGCCATCAAGGGAAAGTTCACCCCCTTTGTGATTGACAGTATTCAGTTTGTTCCCGTAAAACTGGTTCAGATTACTTTCGCTGACCCAAAATGTAAAAATATTGTTGAAGGTTATGATTTTGTCACTTTAGCTGGTGCTAAGTGCAAAGTCATGTATGCTGGGCCTCGAGCTCAAAATGTTATGTTGTATCACTATCCCTTTGAGGAGAGTGATGATCGCCTCCGGCCCTACTTTTCCTCGTACGGGAAGGTGGAGACGATAAGGCACCAGCATTACCCGGGTGACCCTGCAATCTGCACTGGAGCCCGTATCATCAAAATGGTTCGTTCTGGCCGGATCCCTCGTAATCTGGACATTGCTGGATATAAATGTAAGGTGTGGTATGTGGGTCAGCCGGCCGAATGTGATATCTGTCGTGGGGAACACCTCACCAAAAACTGTGACTTGCGCGGGAAGTGCCGCAGGTGTCGGGAGCCTGGTCACATGGCCAGGGATTGCCCAACCCCCCCAATGCCTGGGGGAACCCACCATCTTCGCCTGCGACCCCCGCCCATCCGTCCGCTTCACTTGTTGTTGGTGCCACTCCCCCGGAGTCGCTGCCTCCCCTCCTGGATGTCAGTTCTGGTCCTGAGGACCTTCCCACTTCTCCTGCAAGCTCTGACCATGAGGACTCTGGGGACGAGGGGGTAACCCTTCGTCCTCCTGCCCCCACGCAACCTGGTATTTCAAGTTGGGGTTCCCACACCGACCTCAGGGACAATGAGTTATCCCCCCTGGTACTCCACCCATGGCCTCTCCTGCCACCAGTAAATGTTAAGGAGGGTGCGGCCCTCCCTAAAACGGTAATGGTGGGTCCTCGACGCGCGTGCAGGTGGCTGCCTCCCCCGCCGCTGCGTCTGATGGTTTGGCTGCGCCACAGAGTAATACAATGTTAACACTAGTAGTAACGTAGTTGGTGTAATGGACAATACTACTATAGTTAATGGAAAAGAAATGGAAATGGATAATAGTAATAATGTAGTTACTGGAAAAGAAATGACAAATAATGCTGTAGTTAATGGAAAAGAAATGGAAATGGATAATAGTAATAATGGAAAAGAAATGGATACGAATGATAATGAACTAGTTAATGAGACTGAATACAGTCAAAGTATATTTAGTGACGATGACCCTTTAACGGGCATCAATGTAACCCCTGTAAATACCCCACAGGTTCTATCTCTGTCTCCCGTAATGGTTAACGAGGTCGAGCTGACTGATTCACCAGTCACTAAGCGTGGACTTTCGGATGTTGAGGCTTCCTCTGATGATCAGGTCAAGTCTAAGAAGAAAGCGAAGAAACCTCTTCCTGGTTCTGCGGTCCCCGGCCGCTCGAAGTCTGGAAAGGGCAGGGAGTCTGGGAGGGCTGTTCATTCTGGCCTTCCCTCCTTGGCTCCCCCTGCCCCGGTTCGGAGCCGTCGCTCCTAGTTGTGCTGTCTCTCTCTTTCTTCTCAGTTATGGCTCTCTCTATCCTCTCCTTAAACACCAATGGTCTCAGGGACTCGTCCAAGCGCGCTGGTGTTCTGCACTGGTTACGTTCCTTTCCTCAGGTCCCTGACATTGTCTGCCTACAAGAGGGCCCACTGCTCTTCAGACAGTGAATGTCAGTCTGGTTTCGTTCATCTGGTTTTAATGCAGTTGCTTCTGTTGGCTCTGCACACTCTTGTGGTTGCATCATTTTATTCCGCCCCACGGTCACCCTTACGAGCTCTTGGTGTGACACCGCTGGGCGTGTTGTTTTTTGCCACTTTACCCATTCTGGGCACCCGTTTCGTATCTGCTGTCTCTACGCCCCCAATCGCAACCCAGCCCGTGACGACTTCCTGGACGACGTCTCGTCTTGGGTTGATCCCACCTATCCGACCTTCCTTGCCGGGGACTTTAACACTGTGTTCGACCGCGCCCTCGATCGTCGGGGCTCCAATGTCTCTGACACTTCCCGCGAAAGTACTGCTACCTTAAAACGTCTTTTTGACTCCTGCTGTTGTCTGGACATTTGGAGGCACCTGCATCCTTCCGATTCTGCCTTCTCTTGGACTCGCTCAGACGGCCTTATGGCCTCCCGTATTGATCTCATTGGTGCCCCGTACTCCTGTTACCATCAGTCTTGACTTGCGATATTATTCCTTGTCCGTTTTCGGATCACTGTGGTGTGGTGCTTTCTTGTAGTGTCCCAGACATTGCTGCTCCTGGGACAGTTTCTGGAAGCTCAACATTTCTGTCCTCAATGATGAGGACTATATCCAGCATATCACTAATTTTTGGTCCGTTTGGAGGCAGTCCATGCTGTCCTTCCCGTCACTAGCTAAGTGGTGGGATAAGGGCAAGAGCCAAATCAAAGGCCTCACAATTAAATATTGCGCTGAGCGCTCGAAAGAAAACATCGCAGTGTCGAGACCTCCTTGGCCGACTAGCTGGGCATCTTAAGAACCGTGTTGATGCCGGTTTCACCTCCTGTGTTGAGCCGTACCATTCTACCCTGTCTGCCCTTGCTGCCCTAGACCTCGAGGCAGCTCGGGGAGCCCAAGTCCGTGCTCGGGCCAATGGGTTGAGGAAGGTGAAACCTCCTCGGCCTTTTTCTTCCGTCTGGAAAAGAAGCGTGCCGCCGACCGACTTATTTCAGCACTTCGATGCGATGATGGCACAGTGGTCTCGAGTTCAAAGGACCTATGCCAGGCTTTTGCTTCCTTTTATTCTAACTTGTTTAGTGCCGAGCCTACTGACGGGGACGTGGCTCTTTCCCTGCTCGACGCCCTCACCTCCACCTTGTCCGCCGACCAGGCTCAACAGTGTGATGGTCCTCTCCAGTCGGAGGAGTGTTATACTGCTTTATGTGGGATGGCTCGAGGCAAGACCCCGGGCTTGGATGGCCTCCCTATGGAGTTTTATGTCAAATTCTGGCCGGTGCTCGGACAGGACCTCGTGCTCGTCCTGAACTCATGTTATGAGGCTGGCACTCTCAGCCTCTCTCAGCGTCGAGGCATCATTTCTCTCATCTTTAAGACGGGTGACCGGCTGAACCCTCGTAACTGGCGGCCAATTTCCCTCCTTAGTGTGGACTACAAGCTCGCTGCCCGCGTCATCGCTGGGCGTCTCCTGAAGGTTATTCATGCCGTGGTGGCTGAGGATCAAACCTGTGGTGTCCCCGGTCGTTATATTGGTGAGAACGTCGCTTATCTCCGAGACATGGTCCATTACGCCACGCAATCCGGGTCTCCTTGTGCCATCCTCTCGCTCGACCAAGAAAAAGCGTTTGATCGCGTTGATTGGTCCTTTCTGCATGCCACCCTCTGCAGAATGGGTTTCCAAACCTCCTTTCTGCGCTGGATCCGCCTTTTCTATAATGCTGTTCAGAGTGCTGTCATTGTTAACGGTCATGTCTCAAACTTTTTCAGTCTCACACGGGGGGTGCGTCAAGGCTGCCCCCTCGCACCTTTGCTGTATGTTATGGTCGCTGAGGTCTTGGCCGCCAATATTCGAGCAAATCCCGCCATTACTGGACCTTTGCTGCCTGGACTGCCCTCACCGCTCTCTCCAATTTCCCAGTACGCGGATGACACATCGCTCATCTTGTCCTCCGATGCCTCCATTAGGGCTGTTTTTGACACCTACACAAGGTATGAGCTTGGTTCTGGATCCAAGCTCAACCTGACAAAGTCTCGCGGCTTGTGGCTGGGGTCTTGGGCTGGCCGAACTGACCCCCCTGTCCCTCTCGACTGGACATCTTCTAAGCTTAAAATCCTCGGAGTCTTCATTGGCCCGCATGACATTGATGAACTAATTGGCGGCCTCGGATAGAGGCTGTGGAACGCGTCCTCTCCTCCTGGCGTCAGCGCTCCTTGTCTTTTCATGGCAAGGCTTTGGTCATCAATTGCCTGGCCCTCGCCAGGGTTTGGTATGTGGCATCCCTGGTCCACATGCCCCCCTGGGTACTTAAAGAACTTAACTCCCTTGTTTTCTCATTCTTCTGGAAAACCAAGCGGGAGCTCGTTGCACGTGCTGTGGTCGTTCAGCCCACATCGCTGGGAGGTTTCTCGGTGGTGGACATTAAGCTCAAGGTTTGGTCGCTTCTGGGTCAGTGGGTCAAACGGTCTACTTTGTCCTCGTCAAGCTGGTCCTCCTTTGTGTCGTACTGGTTTCAATCGTGTTTTGCTGCCTCCTCTCTTGATGTTTTCTCCCGTCCCGCTGCCTTCGACAGGTCCCTGTTACCGCCATTTTACTCCTCTTTGCTTTTGGCCTGGGAGTCGCTTGGTGGCTCTTTTTCCCCCTCCCGGGGAACTTTGGTTTTCGCATCCTCTGACCCTCACGTTGTCGCCTCCGTGGCTTTTTTTCTCTGCCAAAGTCGGTTACCAGTTTCTTTTATCCTGTTCCTCTGTCACACCGCACTGTGTAGTTAAGTTCTTTCCCTCCTTTGGGGACCTTTACTGGTATGATACGTGGCGCCAGTTCCACTTCTTTGATTTTGACCGCTTTGTTGTTGATTTCTCCTGGAAGGTAGCTCATGGTGTGATTTACACTGCTGAGCGTCTTCTCTCTTTTGGTTTATCTGTCTCCTCCGCTTGTTTTTGTGGTCCTGTCGTCGAGTCACTGTCGCATTTGCTCTTTGTGTGTCCCCTTGCTCAAAGTGTTGTTGGTTGGCTACAGTCCCTCCTTTTTCATTTCTCGCCTATGTGTCCTGTGCTTGAGCGTCGCCATTTACTTTTTGGTTTCAATTCCACTGAGCTTCACGCAGTGCCCAAAGTCTTCAGTTACCTGTTGTGTGCCTGTAAGTTTCACATCTGGCTGGCCCGCAATGACTACCGCTTTCGTTCTGTCAACCTGGGGCCCTCGCCGTCATTGAGGGAGCAAAGGCCCGTGTCAAGTTCCACCTCCCCTTGCTCTTCAAGCGTTTTTCAACCCGGAGACGTCGACGTTATTTTGCCCGCCAGTGGGGGGCGGATGGAGTCATCGCCTCTATGTTTCCAACAAGCTCGTTTTTCGCTTCGGGCCACCTGCTTAATTCACCCTCTGTACCACCTGATTTGCTTAGTTTTATTTCGCCTCTGTCGCCTAATACTGGTGACCAATGCCTCAGGCGTTGGATGAGTCTGTCGACTGGTGACCTTTGGTCTGCCATTCACGCTGCTCATCGAGCAGCTCATATATTAAACTGATTTTTGGAACTGGGCCGTGGAAAAGAGGCTTGCCTCGTCCCGGCCACGGGTTGCCTCGGTATAGCACTACCTCCGAGCGTGGCCCACTTCCCTCTGGGGAAGAAATAATCAAGTGAAAGCAGAACAAATGACCAAGCAACCAACCTTCACATTCTCTTCTCTTTTCTAGGTAGCATAGCAGCGAGTGGACAGCACGACACGACAGGACGAGGAGCACGTGACCCCCATTACCACATGGTATGCGCAGACAAGTTGCGTTTTGCGGTTCCGGAGAGGTTGAAAAGGCATACTTACCTGACGCGGGAGGCACTGTGATCAGGGAGGCAGTCCTCTCAAGGTGAGGCTCTTTCATTGCACTTCGATTGGGTTGACCCTTGCGATTACCCCAAATGTGGGTAACTCGAGCGTATAATTTCTGGTAGTGGGGACCTGCGTTCGCGCTAGTCCCCGCACCAAACCCCGGTGGCAAAGTTGGCTAATGGGAAGGTTTGTTGGTAACGTTTCAGGCAGGGCAGGGAAGGAGATGCGGTGGCGGTGTAAGGACTAAGGAAGGTGAGTTGTATTTGTGAATTCCACTGCTGAAATTGTAGGTGAATGTTCCGTACTTGGTGCACTGCAAAACTGTGATTTTATTTCTTTCATTCTTGGCCGTAGAGAGAGCGAGAGGACGTGTTTATTTCAGCCGCATCGATTTCCATCGATAGACGAGTGAGACAAGAAAATGCCAGCGGGTCGAGCTCTTATCCTCGTGCATCGTTTCGAAAACGTAAGTGGATGTGTGTTTGTACTGCTCCATCGCGATAGATTTCTTTTGCGTTGTGTTATGTTGCGTTCTGGAGAGCCCGTTTTGCATTGAGTAACTGAGGACCCGCCAGATCAGTTGGCGTTACATTTCTGTGGCCAACACTTTGTGGTTTCTCTATGTTATCAGTTAATTGGATTGTTATCATAAAAAGTAAATCTTTCATGGTCAGGATAGTGTCTTATCGGCCCTTTGAATACGTACTGTCCGTGTTGAGCAGGGAACAGTAAGACTTTGAAGTGCGCTACGTCACGTAAGTCACGTTTTCGCAGGATCAATGTTGTAGTGTTGTAGCCTTCGTTGTATGCATATCATCCGGGCTAGGTTAACTTCCATCTAATGCATAACAGTGCATGCATTTTTTACTTGTCGTATCCTGTTCTTTGCTCACACGAAAAGATACGTTTCATGTCATAAACGTTGGATTGATAAGATCTCGCGCGCACGCGCTCCCTTGGGAATACAAGTTCCACTTTCTCGTGTGAACTATTTTGTTTTTGTTGTATGTCTCATCTTTGACATATCGTTGGCATGTTGTGTTCAAAAAACCTGGTTTGGAATGTTCTTTCATTAAAGGAAACTGAGATTTTTTGAGATAATCAAGTGTACAGAAGGAAAAAGGGAAGCCTACAACACGGGGTATTCCCAGGCGGTCTCCCATCCAAGTACTAACCCCGCCCGACAGGGCTTAACTTCGGTGATCGGACGAGAACCGGTGTTTTCCCTGTGGTATGGTCGTAGACAAGTAATTCGCCGTGAAAATTAACTTTGTTATAAGGGAAAATAAAAACGAGGTCAGAGCAAGCACAATGTGCATTTGTCCTCTTGCCGTCAACGCAAGTGCCATGCAATGCTGGTCCTGCTGCCCACTGTACAAGGGCGATCGTTGTGTGCGCCTCGCTTTCAGGTTGGCTTTGGGCATTCCTTCCTTGGCACGGATTGTAATCGGACCACCATATCTCGTGGCCATGAGACTGGGAGCACCTTGTCCGCTGTGAGCATTTACGGGCATCGGCTTCTCGGCCTTTTGGCTAAGATCAAGTGTAGTATCTGTTCTTATCAGCTTAATATCTGATACGCTGCTCATCGAGCAGCTCATATATTAAACTGATTTTTGGAACTGGGCCGTGGAAAAGAGGCTTGCCTCGTCCCGGCCACGGGTTGCCTCGGTATAGCACTACCTCCGAGCGTGGCCCACTTCCCTCTGGGGAAGAAATAATCAAGTGAAAGCAGAACAAATGACCAAGCAACCAACCTTCACATTTCTCTTCTCTTTTCTAGGTAGCATAGCAGCGAGTGGACAGCACGACACGACAGGACGAGGAGCACGTGACCCCCATTACCACATGGTATGCGCAGACAAGTTGCGTTTTTGCGGTTCCGGAGAGGTTGAAAAGGCATACTTACCTGACGCGGGTTTTTATTATCTGCCAGGTTCGTGCCTTTCCTTGTGGTACGCGTAAGTTCCGTATTGGAATTGGAGTGTGGGGACAAGCGTTTTTGGGATTTGTGGTAAGATTTTTGATTCCTGAGTTTTACTGGTGACCCTCCTGGGGACTTATGCTTGGCGTCCTGCCATAACCCAGGGTAGCCAGTCTTTCTGTTCCCTTCCTGGGAGCTTTGCTTTCCGGGGGGACTGTTTTTTCTCTTTTTCCCTTTTCATCATGCCTCTTGCGGCCTTTAAGAGGACAGTAGTCCTCGACCTTTCCGATGTTCCAACCTCTGTTCCCAGGGCGGAACTTGTTACAGCCATCAAGGGAAAGTTCACCCCCTTTGTGATTGACAGTATTCAGTTTGTTCCCGTAAAACTGGTTCAGATTACTTTCGCTGACCCAAAATGTAAAAATATTGTTGAAGGTTATGATTTTGTCACTTTAGCTGGTGCTAAGTGCAAAGTCATGTATGCTGGGCCTCGAGCTCAAAATGTTATGTTGTATCACTATCCCTTTGAGGAGAGTGATGATCGCCTCCGGCCCTACTTTTCCTCGTACGGGAAGGTGGAGACGATAAGGCACCAGCATTACCCGGGTGACCCTGCAATCTGCACTGGAGCCCGTATCATCAAAATGGTTCGTTCTGGCCGGATCCCTCGTAATCTGGACATTGCTGGATATAAATGTAAGGTGTGGTATGTGGGTCAGCCGGCCGAATGTGATATCTGTCGTGGGGAACACCTCACCAAAAACTGTGACTTGCGCGGGAAGTGCCGCAGGTGTCGGGAGCCTGGTCACATGGCCAGGGATTGCCCAACCCCCCCAATGCCTGGGGGAACCCACCATCTTCGCCTGCGACCCCCGCCCATCCGTCCGCTTCACTTGTTGTTGGTGCCACTCCCCCGGAGTCGCTGCCTCCCCTCCTGGATGTCAGTTCTGGTCCTGAGGACCTTCCCACTTCTCCTGCAAGCTCTGACCATGAGGACTCTGGGGACGAGGGGGTAACCCTTCGTCCTCCTGCCCCCACGCAACCTGGTATTTCAAGTTGGGGTTCCCACACCGACCTCAGGGACAATGAGTTATCCCCCCTGGTACTCCACCCATGGCCTCTCCTGCCACCAGTAAATGTTAAGGAGGGTGCGGCCCTCCCTAAAACGGTAATGGTGGGTCCTCGACGCGCGTGCAGGTGGCTGCCTCCCCCGCCGCTGCGTCTGATGGTTTGGCTGCGCCACAGAGTAATACAATGTTAACACTAGTAGTAACGTAGTTGGTGTAATGGACAATACTACTATAGTTAATGGAAAAGAAATGGAAATGGATAATAGTAATAATGTAGTTACTGGAAAAGAAATGACAAATAATGCTGTAGTTAATGGAAAAGAAATGGAAATGGATAATAGTAATAATGGAAAAGAAATGGATACGAATGATAATGAACTAGTTAATGAGACTGAATACAGTCAAAGTATATTTAGTGACGATGACCCTTTAACGGGCATCAATGTAACCCCTGTAAATACCCCACAGGTTCTATCTCTGTCTCCCGTAATGGTTAACGAGGTCGAGCTGACTGATTCACCAGTCACTAAGCGTGGACTTTCGGATGTTGAGGCTTCCTCTGATGATCAGGTCAAGTCTAAGAAGAAAGCGAAGAAACCTCTTCCTGGTTCTGCGGTCCCCGGCCGCTCGAAGTCTGGAAAGGGCAGGGAGTCTGGGAGGGCTGTTCATTCTGGCCTTCCCTCCTTGGCTCCCCCTGCCCCGGTTCGGAGCCGTCGCTCCTAGTTGTGCTGTCTCTCTCTTTCTTCTCAGTTATGGCTCTCTCTATCCTCTCCTTAAACACCAATGGTCTCAGGGACTCGTCCAAGCGCGCTGGTGTTCTGCACTGGTTACGTTCCTTTCCTCAGGTCCCTGACATTGTCTGCCTACAAGAGGGCCCACTGCTCTTCAGACAGTGAATGTCAGTCTGGTTTCGTTCATCTGGTTTTAATGCAGTTGCTTCTGTTGGCTCTGCACACTCTTGTGGTTGCATCATTTTATTCCGCCCCACGGTCACCCTTACGAGCTCTTGGTGTGACACCGCTGGGCGTGTTGTTTTTTGCCACTTTACCCATTCTGGGCACCCGTTTCGTATCTGCTGTCTCTACGCCCCCAATCGCAACCCAGCCCGTGACGACTTCCTGGACGACGTCTCGTCTTGGGTTGATCCCACCTATCCGACCTTCCTTGCCGGGGACTTTAACACTGTGTTCGACCGCGCCCTCGATCGTCGGGGCTCCAATGTCTCTGACACTTCCCGCGAAAGTACTGCTACCTTAAAACGTCTTTTTGACTCCTGCTGTTGTCTGGACATTTGGAGGCACCTGCATCCTTCCGATTCTGCCTTCTCTTGGACTCGCTCAGACGGCCTTATGGCCTCCCGTATTGATCTCATTGGTGCCCCGTACTCCTGTTACCATCAGTCTTGACTTGCGATATTATTCCTTGTCCGTTTTCGGATCACTGTGGTGTGGTGCTTTCTTGTAGTGTCCCAGACATTGCTGCTCCTGGGACAGTTTCTGGAAGCTCAACATTTCTGTCCTCAATGATGAGGACTATATCCAGCATATCACTAATTTTTGGTCCGTTTGGAGGCAGTCCATGCTGTCCTTCCCGTCACTAGCTAAGTGGTGGGATAAGGGCAAGAGCCAAATCAAAGGCCTCACAATTAAATATTGCGCTGAGCGCTCGAAAGAAAACATCGCAGTGTCGAGACCTCCTTGGCCGACTAGCTGGGCATCTTAAGAACCGTGTTGATGCCGGTTTCACCTCCTGTGTTGAGCCGTACCATTCTACCCTGTCTGCCCTTGCTGCCCTAGACCTCGAGGCAGCTCGGGGAGCCCAAGTCCGTGCTCGGGCCAATGGGTTGAGGAAGGTGAAACCTCCTCGGCCTTTTTCTTCCGTCTGGAAAAGAAGCGTGCCGCCGACCGACTTATTTCAGCACTTCGATGCGATGATGGCACAGTGGTCTCGAGTTCAAAGGACCTATGCCAGGCTTTTGCTTCCTTTTATTCTAACTTGTTTAGTGCCGAGCCTACTGACGGGGACGTGGCTCTTTCCCTGCTCGACGCCCTCACCTCCACCTTGTCCGCCGACCAGGCTCAACAGTGTGATGGTCCTCTCCAGTCGGAGGAGTGTTATACTGCTTTATGTGGGATGGCTCGAGGCAAGACCCCGGGCTTGGATGGCCTCCCTATGGAGTTTTATGTCAAATTCTGGCCGGTGCTCGGACAGGACCTCGTGCTCGTCCTGAACTCATGTTATGAGGCTGGCACTCTCAGCCTCTCTCAGCGTCGAGGCATCATTTCTCTCATCTTTAAGACGGGTGACCGGCTGAACCCTCGTAACTGGCGGCCAATTTCCCTCCTTAGTGTGGACTACAAGCTCGCTGCCCGCGTCATCGCTGGGCGTCTCCTGAAGGTTATTCATGCCGTGGTGGCTGAGGATCAAACCTGTGGTGTCCCCGGTCGTTATATTGGTGAGAACGTCGCTTATCTCCGAGACATGGTCCATTACGCCACGCAATCCGGGTCTCCTTGTGCCATCCTCTCGCTCGACCAAGAAAAAGCGTTTGATCGCGTTGATTGGTCCTTTCTGCATGCCACCCTCTGCAGAATGGGTTTCCAAACCTCCTTTCTGCGCTGGATCCGCCTTTTCTATAATGCTGTTCAGAGTGCTGTCATTGTTAACGGTCATGTCTCAAACTTTTTCAGTCTCACACGGGGGGTGCGTCAAGGCTGCCCCCTCGCACCTTTGCTGTATGTTATGGTCGCTGAGGTCTTGGCCGCCAATATTCGAGCAAATCCCGCCATTACTGGACCTTTGCTGCCTGGACTGCCCTCACCGCTCTCTCCAATTTCCCAGTACGCGGATGACACATCGCTCATCTTGTCCTCCGATGCCTCCATTAGGGCTGTTTTTGACACCTACACAAGGTATGAGCTTGGTTCTGGATCCAAGCTCAACCTGACAAAGTCTCGCGGCTTGTGGCTGGGGTCTTGGGCTGGCCGAACTGACCCCCCTGTCCCTCTCGACTGGACATCTTCTAAGCTTAAAATCCTCGGAGTCTTCATTGGCCCGCATGACATTGATGAACTAATTGGCGGCCTCGGATAGAGGCTGTGGAACGCGTCCTCTCCTCCTGGCGTCAGCGCTCCTTGTCTTTTCATGGCAAGGCTTTGGTCATCAATTGCCTGGCCCTCGCCAGGGTTTGGTATGTGGCATCCCTGGTCCACATGCCCCCCTGGGTACTTAAAGAACTTAACTCCCTTGTTTTCTCATTCTTCTGGAAAACCAAGCGGGAGCTCGTTGCACGTGCTGTGGTCGTTCAGCCCACATCGCTGGGAGGTTTCTCGGTGGTGGACATTAAGCTCAAGGTTTGGTCGCTTCTGGGTCAGTGGGTCAAACGGTCTACTTTGTCCTCGTCAAGCTGGTCCTCCTTTGTGTCGTACTGGTTTCAATCGTGTTTTGCTGCCTCCTCTCTTGATGTTTTCTCCCGTCCCGCTGCCTTCGACAGGTCCCTGTTACCGCCATTTTACTCCTCTTTGCTTTTGGCCTGGGAGTCGCTTGGTGGCTCTTTTTCCCCCTCCCGGGGAACTTTGGTTTTCGCATCCTCTGACCCTCACGTTGTCGCCTCCGTGGCTTTTTTTCTCTGCCAAAGTCGGTTACCAGTTTCTTTTATCCTGTTCCTCTGTCACACCGCACTGTGTAGTTAAGTTCTTTCCCTCCTTTGGGGACCTTTACTGGTATGATACGTGGCGCCAGTTCCACTTCTTTGATTTTGACCGCTTTGTTGTTGATTTCTCCTGGAAGGTAGCTCATGGTGTGATTTACACTGCTGAGCGTCTTCTCTCTTTTGGTTTATCTGTCTCCTCCGCTTGTTTTTGTGGTCCTGTCGTCGAGTCACTGTCGCATTTGCTCTTTGTGTGTCCCCTTGCTCAAAGTGTTGTTGGTTGGCTACAGTCCCTCCTTTTTCATTTCTCGCCTATGTGTCCTGTGCTTGAGCGTCGCCATTTACTTTTTGGTTTCAATTCCACTGAGCTTCACGCAGTGCCCAAAGTCTTCAGTTACCTGTTGTGTGCCTGTAAGTTTCACATCTGGCTGGCCCGCAATGACTACCGCTTTCGTTCTGTCAACCTGGGGCCCTCGCCGTCATTGAGGGAGCAAAGGCCCGTGTCAAGTTCCACCTCCCCTTGCTCTTCAAGCGTTTTTCAACCCGGAGACGTCGACGTTATTTTGCCCGCCAGTGGGGGGCGGATGGAGTCATCGCCTCTATGTTTCCAACAAGCTCGTTTTTCGCTTCGGGCCACCTGCTTAATTCACCCTCTGTACCACCTGATTTGCTTAGTTTTATTTCGCCTCTGTCGCCTAATACTGGTGACCAATGCCTCAGGCGTTGGATGAGTCTGTCGACTGGTGACCTTTGGTCTGCCATTCACGCTGCTCATCGAGCAGCTCATATATTAAACTGATTTTTGGAACTGGGCCGTGGAAAAGAGGCTTGCCTCGTCCCGGCCACGGGTTGCCTCGGTATAGCACTACCTCCGAGCGTGGCCCACTTCCCTCTGGGGAAGAAATAATCAAGTGAAAGCAGAACAAATGACCAAGCAACCAACCTTCACATTCTCTTCTCTTTTCTAGGTAGCATAGCAGCGAGTGGACAGCACGACACGACAGGACGAGGAGCACGTGACCCCCATTACCACATGGTATGCGCAGACAAGTTGCGTTTTGCGGTTCCGGAGAGGTTGAAAAGGCATACTTACCTGACGCGGGAGGCACTGTGATCAGGGAGGCAGTCCTCTCAAGGTGAGGCTCTTTCATTGCACTTCGATTGGGTTGACCCTTGCGATTACCCCAAATGTGGGTAACTCGAGCGTATAATTTCTGGTAGTGGGGACCTGCGTTCGCGCTAGTCCCCGCACCAAACCCCGGTGGCAAAGTTGGCTAATGGGAAGGTTTGTTGGTAACGTTTCAGGCAGGGCAGGGAAGGAGATGCGGTGGCGGTGTAAGGACTAAGGAAGGTGAGTTGTATTTGTGAATTCCACTGCTGAAATTGTAGGTGAATGTTCCGTACTTGGTGCACTGCAAAACTGTGATTTTATTTCTTTCATTCTTGGCCGTAGAGAGAGCGAGAGGACGTGTTTATTTCAGCCGCATCGATTTCCATCGATAGACGAGTGAGACAAGAAAATGCCAGCGGGTCGAGCTCTTATCCTCGTGCATCGTTTCGAAAACGTAAGTGGATGTGTGTTTGTACTGCTCCATCGCGATAGATTTCTTTTGCGTTGTGTTATGTTGCGTTCTGGAGAGCCCGTTTTGCATTGAGTAACTGAGGACCCGCCAGATCAGTTGGCGTTACATTTCTGTGGCCAACACTTTGTGGTTTCTCTATGTTATCAGTTAATTGGATTGTTATCATAAAAAGTAAATCTTTCATGGTCAGGATAGTGTCTTATCGGCCCTTTGAATACGTACTGTCCGTGTTGAGCAGGGAACAGTAAGACTTTGAAGTGCGCTACGTCACGTAAGTCACGTTTTCGCAGGATCAATGTTGTAGTGTTGTAGCCTTCGTTGTATGCATATCATCCGGGCTAGGTTAACTTCCATCTAATGCATAACAGTGCATGCATTTTTTACTTGTCGTATCCTGTTCTTTGCTCACACGAAAAGATACGTTTCATGTCATAAACGTTGGATTGATAAGATCTCGCGCGCACGCGCTCCCTTGGGAATACAAGTTCCACTTTCTCGTGTGAACTATTTTGTTTTTGTTGTATGTCTCATCTTTGACATATCGTTGGCATGTTGTGTTCAAAAAACCTGGTTTGGAATGTTCTTTCATTAAAGGAAACTGAGATTTTTTGAGATAATCAAGTGTACAGAAGGAAAAAGGGAAGCCTACAACACGGGGTATTCCCAGGCGGTCTCCCATCCAAGTACTAACCCCGCCCGACAGGGCTTAACTTCGGTGATCGGACGAGAACCGGTGTTTTCCCTGTGGTATGGTCGTAGACAAGTAATTCGCCGTGAAAATTAACTTTGTTATAAGGGAAAATAAAAACGAGGTCAGAGCAAGCACAATGTGCATTTGTCCTCTTGCCGTCAACGCAAGTGCCATGCAATGCTGGTCCTGCTGCCCACTGTACAAGGGCGATCGTTGTGTGCGCCTCGCTTTCAGGTTGGCTTTGGGCATTCCTTCCTTGGCACGGATTGTAATCGGACCACCATATCTCGTGGCCATGAGACTGGGAGCACCTTGTCCGCTGTGAGCATTTACGGGCATCGGCTTCTCGGCCTTTTGGCTAAGATCAAGTGTAGTATCTGTTCTTATCAGCTTAATATCTGATACGCTGCTCATCGAGCAGCTCATATATTAAACTGATTTTTGGAACTGGGCCGTGGAAAAGAGGCTTGCCTCGTCCCGGCCACGGGTTGCCTCGGTATAGCACTACCTCCGAGCGTGGCCCACTTCCCTCTGGGGAAGAAATAATCAAGTGAAAGCAGAACAAATGACCAAGCAACCAACCTTCACATTTCTCTTCTCTTTTCTAGGTAGCATAGCAGCGAGTGGACAGCACGACACGACAGGACGAGGAGCACGTGACCCCCATTACCACATGGTATGCGCAGACAAGTTGCGTTTTTGCGGTTCCGGAGAGGTTGAAAAGGCATACTTACCTGACGCGGGTTTTTATTATCTGCCAGGTTCGTGCCTTTCCTTGTGGTACGCGTAAGTTCCGTATTGGAATTGGAGTGTGGGGACAAGCGTTTTTGGGATTTGTGGTAAGATTTTTGATTCCTGAGTTTTACTGGTGACCCTCCTGGGGACTTATGCTTGGCGTCCTGCCATAACCCAGGGTAGCCAGTCTTTCTGTTCCCTTCCTGGGAGCTTTGCTTTCCGGGGGGACTGTTTTTTCTCTTTTTCCCTTTTCATCATGCCTCTTGCGGCCTTTAAGAGGACAGTAGTCCTCGACCTTTCCGATGTTCCAACCTCTGTTCCCAGGGCGGAACTTGTTACAGCCATCAAGGGAAAGTTCACCCCCTTTGTGATTGACAGTATTCAGTTTGTTCCCGTAAAACTGGTTCAGATTACTTTCGCTGACCCAAAATGTAAAAATATTGTTGAAGGTTATGATTTTGTCACTTTAGCTGGTGCTAAGTGCAAAGTCATGTATGCTGGGCCTCGAGCTCAAAATGTTATGTTGTATCACTATCCCTTTGAGGAGAGTGATGATCGCCTCCGGCCCTACTTTTCCTCGTACGGGAAGGTGGAGACGATAAGGCACCAGCATTACCCGGGTGACCCTGCAATCTGCACTGGAGCCCGTATCATCAAAATGGTTCGTTCTGGCCGGATCCCTCGTAATCTGGACATTGCTGGATATAAATGTAAGGTGTGGTATGTGGGTCAGCCGGCCGAATGTGATATCTGTCGTGGGGAACACCTCACCAAAAACTGTGACTTGCGCGGGAAGTGCCGCAGGTGTCGGGAGCCTGGTCACATGGCCAGGGATTGCCCAACCCCCCCAATGCCTGGGGGAACCCACCATCTTCGCCTGCGACCCCCGCCCATCCGTCCGCTTCACTTGTTGTTGGTGCCACTCCCCCGGAGTCGCTGCCTCCCCTCCTGGATGTCAGTTCTGGTCCTGAGGACCTTCCCACTTCTCCTGCAAGCTCTGACCATGAGGACTCTGGGGACGAGGGGGTAACCCTTCGTCCTCCTGCCCCCACGCAACCTGGTATTTCAAGTTGGGGTTCCCACACCGACCTCAGGGACAATGAGTTATCCCCCCTGGTACTCCACCCATGGCCTCTCCTGCCACCAGTAAATGTTAAGGAGGGTGCGGCCCTCCCTAAAACGGTAATGGTGGGTCCTCGACGCGCGTGCAGGTGGCTGCCTCCCCCGCCGCTGCGTCTGATGGTTTGGCTGCGCCACAGAGTAATACAATGTTAACACTAGTAGTAACGTAGTTGGTGTAATGGACAATACTACTATAGTTAATGGAAAAGAAATGGAAATGGATAATAGTAATAATGTAGTTACTGGAAAAGAAATGACAAATAATGCTGTAGTTAATGGAAAAGAAATGGAAATGGATAATAGTAATAATGGAAAAGAAATGGATACGAATGATAATGAACTAGTTAATGAGACTGAATACAGTCAAAGTATATTTAGTGACGATGACCCTTTAACGGGCATCAATGTAACCCCTGTAAATACCCCACAGGTTCTATCTCTGTCTCCCGTAATGGTTAACGAGGTCGAGCTGACTGATTCACCAGTCACTAAGCGTGGACTTTCGGATGTTGAGGCTTCCTCTGATGATCAGGTCAAGTCTAAGAAGAAAGCGAAGAAACCTCTTCCTGGTTCTGCGGTCCCCGGCCGCTCGAAGTCTGGAAAGGGCAGGGAGTCTGGGAGGGCTGTTCATTCTGGCCTTCCCTCCTTGGCTCCCCCTGCCCCGGTTCGGAGCCGTCGCTCCTAGTTGTGCTGTCTCTCTCTTTCTTCTCAGTTATGGCTCTCTCTATCCTCTCCTTAAACACCAATGGTCTCAGGGACTCGTCCAAGCGCGCTGGTGTTCTGCACTGGTTACGTTCCTTTCCTCAGGTCCCTGACATTGTCTGCCTACAAGAGGGCCCACTGCTCTTCAGACAGTGAATGTCAGTCTGGTTTCGTTCATCTGGTTTTAATGCAGTTGCTTCTGTTGGCTCTGCACACTCTTGTGGTTGCATCATTTTATTCCGCCCCACGGTCACCCTTACGAGCTCTTGGTGTGACACCGCTGGGCGTGTTGTTTTTTGCCACTTTACCCATTCTGGGCACCCGTTTCGTATCTGCTGTCTCTACGCCCCCAATCGCAACCCAGCCCGTGACGACTTCCTGGACGACGTCTCGTCTTGGGTTGATCCCACCTATCCGACCTTCCTTGCCGGGGACTTTAACACTGTGTTCGACCGCGCCCTCGATCGTCGGGGCTCCAATGTCTCTGACACTTCCCGCGAAAGTACTGCTACCTTAAAACGTCTTTTTGACTCCTGCTGTTGTCTGGACATTTGGAGGCACCTGCATCCTTCCGATTCTGCCTTCTCTTGGACTCGCTCAGACGGCCTTATGGCCTCCCGTATTGATCTCATTGGTGCCCCGTACTCCTGTTACCATCAGTCTTGACTTGCGATATTATTCCTTGTCCGTTTTCGGATCACTGTGGTGTGGTGCTTTCTTGTAGTGTCCCAGACATTGCTGCTCCTGGGACAGTTTCTGGAAGCTCAACATTTCTGTCCTCAATGATGAGGACTATATCCAGCATATCACTAATTTTTGGTCCGTTTGGAGGCAGTCCATGCTGTCCTTCCCGTCACTAGCTAAGTGGTGGGATAAGGGCAAGAGCCAAATCAAAGGCCTCACAATTAAATATTGCGCTGAGCGCTCGAAAGAAAACATCGCAGTGTCGAGACCTCCTTGGCCGACTAGCTGGGCATCTTAAGAACCGTGTTGATGCCGGTTTCACCTCCTGTGTTGAGCCGTACCATTCTACCCTGTCTGCCCTTGCTGCCCTAGACCTCGAGGCAGCTCGGGGAGCCCAAGTCCGTGCTCGGGCCAATGGGTTGAGGAAGGTGAAACCTCCTCGGCCTTTTTCTTCCGTCTGGAAAAGAAGCGTGCCGCCGACCGACTTATTTCAGCACTTCGATGCGATGATGGCACAGTGGTCTCGAGTTCAAAGGACCTATGCCAGGCTTTTGCTTCCTTTTATTCTAACTTGTTTAGTGCCGAGCCTACTGACGGGGACGTGGCTCTTTCCCTGCTCGACGCCCTCACCTCCACCTTGTCCGCCGACCAGGCTCAACAGTGTGATGGTCCTCTCCAGTCGGAGGAGTGTTATACTGCTTTATGTGGGATGGCTCGAGGCAAGACCCCGGGCTTGGATGGCCTCCCTATGGAGTTTTATGTCAAATTCTGGCCGGTGCTCGGACAGGACCTCGTGCTCGTCCTGAACTCATGTTATGAGGCTGGCACTCTCAGCCTCTCTCAGCGTCGAGGCATCATTTCTCTCATCTTTAAGACGGGTGACCGGCTGAACCCTCGTAACTGGCGGCCAATTTCCCTCCTTAGTGTGGACTACAAGCTCGCTGCCCGCGTCATCGCTGGGCGTCTCCTGAAGGTTATTCATGCCGTGGTGGCTGAGGATCAAACCTGTGGTGTCCCCGGTCGTTATATTGGTGAGAACGTCGCTTATCTCCGAGACATGGTCCATTACGCCACGCAATCCGGGTCTCCTTGTGCCATCCTCTCGCTCGACCAAGAAAAAGCGTTTGATCGCGTTGATTGGTCCTTTCTGCATGCCACCCTCTGCAGAATGGGTTTCCAAACCTCCTTTCTGCGCTGGATCCGCCTTTTCTATAATGCTGTTCAGAGTGCTGTCATTGTTAACGGTCATGTCTCAAACTTTTTCAGTCTCACACGGGGGGTGCGTCAAGGCTGCCCCCTCGCACCTTTGCTGTATGTTATGGTCGCTGAGGTCTTGGCCGCCAATATTCGAGCAAATCCCGCCATTACTGGACCTTTGCTGCCTGGACTGCCCTCACCGCTCTCTCCAATTTCCCAGTACGCGGATGACACATCGCTCATCTTGTCCTCCGATGCCTCCATTAGGGCTGTTTTTGACACCTACACAAGGTATGAGCTTGGTTCTGGATCCAAGCTCAACCTGACAAAGTCTCGCGGCTTGTGGCTGGGGTCTTGGGCTGGCCGAACTGACCCCCCTGTCCCTCTCGACTGGACATCTTCTAAGCTTAAAATCCTCGGAGTCTTCATTGGCCCGCATGACATTGATGAACTAATTGGCGGCCTCGGATAGAGGCTGTGGAACGCGTCCTCTCCTCCTGGCGTCAGCGCTCCTTGTCTTTTCATGGCAAGGCTTTGGTCATCAATTGCCTGGCCCTCGCCAGGGTTTGGTATGTGGCATCCCTGGTCCACATGCCCCCCTGGGTACTTAAAGAACTTAACTCCCTTGTTTTCTCATTCTTCTGGAAAACCAAGCGGGAGCTCGTTGCACGTGCTGTGGTCGTTCAGCCCACATCGCTGGGAGGTTTCTCGGTGGTGGACATTAAGCTCAAGGTTTGGTCGCTTCTGGGTCAGTGGGTCAAACGGTCTACTTTGTCCTCGTCAAGCTGGTCCTCCTTTGTGTCGTACTGGTTTCAATCGTGTTTTGCTGCCTCCTCTCTTGATGTTTTCTCCCGTCCCGCTGCCTTCGACAGGTCCCTGTTACCGCCATTTTACTCCTCTTTGCTTTTGGCCTGGGAGTCGCTTGGTGGCTCTTTTTCCCCCTCCCGGGGAACTTTGGTTTTCGCATCCTCTGACCCTCACGTTGTCGCCTCCGTGGCTTTTTTTCTCTGCCAAAGTCGGTTACCAGTTTCTTTTATCCTGTTCCTCTGTCACACCGCACTGTGTAGTTAAGTTCTTTCCCTCCTTTGGGGACCTTTACTGGTATGATACGTGGCGCCAGTTCCACTTCTTTGATTTTGACCGCTTTGTTGTTGATTTCTCCTGGAAGGTAGCTCATGGTGTGATTTACACTGCTGAGCGTCTTCTCTCTTTTGGTTTATCTGTCTCCTCCGCTTGTTTTTGTGGTCCTGTCGTCGAGTCACTGTCGCATTTGCTCTTTGTGTGTCCCCTTGCTCAAAGTGTTGTTGGTTGGCTACAGTCCCTCCTTTTTCATTTCTCGCCTATGTGTCCTGTGCTTGAGCGTCGCCATTTACTTTTTGGTTTCAATTCCACTGAGCTTCACGCAGTGCCCAAAGTCTTCAGTTACCTGTTGTGTGCCTGTAAGTTTCACATCTGGCTGGCCCGCAATGACTACCGCTTTCGTTCTGTCAACCTGGGGCCCTCGCCGTCATTGAGGGAGCAAAGGCCCGTGTCAAGTTCCACCTCCCCTTGCTCTTCAAGCGTTTTTCAACCCGGAGACGTCGACGTTATTTTGCCCGCCAGTGGGGGGCGGATGGAGTCATCGCCTCTATGTTTCCAACAAGCTCGTTTTTCGCTTCGGGCCACCTGCTTAATTCACCCTCTGTACCACCTGATTTGCTTAGTTTTATTTCGCCTCTGTCGCCTAATACTGGTGACCAATGCCTCAGGCGTTGGATGAGTCTGTCGACTGGTGACCTTTGGTCTGCCATTCACGCTGCTCATCGAGCAGCTCATATATTAAACTGATTTTTGGAACTGGGCCGTGGAAAAGAGGCTTGCCTCGTCCCGGCCACGGGTTGCCTCGGTATAGCACTACCTCCGAGCGTGGCCCACTTCCCTCTGGGGAAGAAATAATCAAGTGAAAGCAGAACAAATGACCAAGCAACCAACCTTCACATTCTCTTCTCTTTTCTAGGTAGCATAGCAGCGAGTGGACAGCACGACACGACAGGACGAGGAGCACGTGACCCCCATTACCACATGGTATGCGCAGACAAGTTGCGTTTTGCGGTTCCGGAGAGGTTGAAAAGGCATACTTACCTGACGCGGGAGGCACTGTGATCAGGGAGGCAGTCCTCTCAAGGTGAGGCTCTTTCATTGCACTTCGATTGGGTTGACCCTTGCGATTACCCCAAATGTGGGTAACTCGAGCGTATAATTTCTGGTAGTGGGGACCTGCGTTCGCGCTAGTCCCCGCACCAAACCCCGGTGGCAAAGTTGGCTAATGGGAAGGTTTGTTGGTAACGTTTCAGGCAGGGCAGGGAAGGAGATGCGGTGGCGGTGTAAGGACTAAGGAAGGTGAGTTGTATTTGTGAATTCCACTGCTGAAATTGTAGGTGAATGTTCCGTACTTGGTGCACTGCAAAACTGTGATTTTATTTCTTTCATTCTTGGCCGTAGAGAGAGCGAGAGGACGTGTTTATTTCAGCCGCATCGATTTCCATCGATAGACGAGTGAGACAAGAAAATGCCAGCGGGTCGAGCTCTTATCCTCGTGCATCGTTTCGAAAACGTAAGTGGATGTGTGTTTGTACTGCTCCATCGCGATAGATTTCTTTTGCGTTGTGTTATGTTGCGTTCTGGAGAGCCCGTTTTGCATTGAGTAACTGAGGACCCGCCAGATCAGTTGGCGTTACATTTCTGTGGCCAACACTTTGTGGTTTCTCTATGTTATCAGTTAATTGGATTGTTATCATAAAAAGTAAATCTTTCATGGTCAGGATAGTGTCTTATCGGCCCTTTGAATACGTACTGTCCGTGTTGAGCAGGGAACAGTAAGACTTTGAAGTGCGCTACGTCACGTAAGTCACGTTTTCGCAGGATCAATGTTGTAGTGTTGTAGCCTTCGTTGTATGCATATCATCCGGGCTAGGTTAACTTCCATCTAATGCATAACAGTGCATGCATTTTTTACTTGTCGTATCCTGTTCTTTGCTCACACGAAAAGATACGTTTCATGTCATAAACGTTGGATTGATAAGATCTCGCGCGCACGCGCTCCCTTGGGAATACAAGTTCCACTTTCTCGTGTGAACTATTTTGTTTTTGTTGTATGTCTCATCTTTGACATATCGTTGGCATGTTGTGTTCAAAAAACCTGGTTTGGAATGTTCTTTCATTAAAGGAAACTGAGATTTTTTGAGATAATCAAGTGTACAGAAGGAAAAAGGGAAGCCTACAACACGGGGTATTCCCAGGCGGTCTCCCATCCAAGTACTAACCCCGCCCGACAGGGCTTAACTTCGGTGATCGGACGAGAACCGGTGTTTTCCCTGTGGTATGGTCGTAGACAAGTAATTCGCCGTGAAAATTAACTTTGTTATAAGGGAAAATAAAAACGAGGTCAGAGCAAGCACAATGTGCATTTGTCCTCTTGCCGTCAACGCAAGTGCCATGCAATGCTGGTCCTGCTGCCCACTGTACAAGGGCGATCGTTGTGTGCGCCTCGCTTTCAGGTTGGCTTTGGGCATTCCTTCCTTGGCACGGATTGTAATCGGACCACCATATCTCGTGGCCATGAGACTGGGAGCACCTTGTCCGCTGTGAGCATTTACGGGCATCGGCTTCTCGGCCTTTTGGCTAAGATCAAGTGTAGTATCTGTTCTTATCAGCTTAATATCTGATACGCTGCTCATCGAGCAGCTCATATATTAAACTGATTTTTGGAACTGGGCCGTGGAAAAGAGGCTTGCCTCGTCCCGGCCACGGGTTGCCTCGGTATAGCACTACCTCCGAGCGTGGCCCACTTCCCTCTGGGGAAGAAATAATCAAGTGAAAGCAGAACAAATGACCAAGCAACCAACCTTCACATTTCTCTTCTCTTTTCTAGGTAGCATAGCAGCGAGTGGACAGCACGACACGACAGGACGAGGAGCACGTGACCCCCATTACCACATGGTATGCGCAGACAAGTTGCGTTTTTGCGGTTCCGGAGAGGTTGAAAAGGCATACTTACCTGACGCGGGTTTTTATTATCTGCCAGGTTCGTGCCTTTCCTTGTGGTACGCGTAAGTTCCGTATTGGAATTGGAGTGTGGGGACAAGCGTTTTTGGGATTTGTGGTAAGATTTTTGATTCCTGAGTTTTACTGGTGACCCTCCTGGGGACTTATGCTTGGCGTCCTGCCATAACCCAGGGTAGCCAGTCTTTCTGTTCCCTTCCTGGGAGCTTTGCTTTCCGGGGGGACTGTTTTTTCTCTTTTTCCCTTTTCATCATGCCTCTTGCGGCCTTTAAGAGGACAGTAGTCCTCGACCTTTCCGATGTTCCAACCTCTGTTCCCAGGGCGGAACTTGTTACAGCCATCAAGGGAAAGTTCACCCCCTTTGTGATTGACAGTATTCAGTTTGTTCCCGTAAAACTGGTTCAGATTACTTTCGCTGACCCAAAATGTAAAAATATTGTTGAAGGTTATGATTTTGTCACTTTAGCTGGTGCTAAGTGCAAAGTCATGTATGCTGGGCCTCGAGCTCAAAATGTTATGTTGTATCACTATCCCTTTGAGGAGAGTGATGATCGCCTCCGGCCCTACTTTTCCTCGTACGGGAAGGTGGAGACGATAAGGCACCAGCATTACCCGGGTGACCCTGCAATCTGCACTGGAGCCCGTATCATCAAAATGGTTCGTTCTGGCCGGATCCCTCGTAATCTGGACATTGCTGGATATAAATGTAAGGTGTGGTATGTGGGTCAGCCGGCCGAATGTGATATCTGTCGTGGGGAACACCTCACCAAAAACTGTGACTTGCGCGGGAAGTGCCGCAGGTGTCGGGAGCCTGGTCACATGGCCAGGGATTGCCCAACCCCCCCAATGCCTGGGGGAACCCACCATCTTCGCCTGCGACCCCCGCCCATCCGTCCGCTTCACTTGTTGTTGGTGCCACTCCCCCGGAGTCGCTGCCTCCCCTCCTGGATGTCAGTTCTGGTCCTGAGGACCTTCCCACTTCTCCTGCAAGCTCTGACCATGAGGACTCTGGGGACGAGGGGGTAACCCTTCGTCCTCCTGCCCCCACGCAACCTGGTATTTCAAGTTGGGGTTCCCACACCGACCTCAGGGACAATGAGTTATCCCCCCTGGTACTCCACCCATGGCCTCTCCTGCCACCAGTAAATGTTAAGGAGGGTGCGGCCCTCCCTAAAACGGTAATGGTGGGTCCTCGACGCGCGTGCAGGTGGCTGCCTCCCCCGCCGCTGCGTCTGATGGTTTGGCTGCGCCACAGAGTAATACAATGTTAACACTAGTAGTAACGTAGTTGGTGTAATGGACAATACTACTATAGTTAATGGAAAAGAAATGGAAATGGATAATAGTAATAATGTAGTTACTGGAAAAGAAATGACAAATAATGCTGTAGTTAATGGAAAAGAAATGGAAATGGATAATAGTAATAATGGAAAAGAAATGGATACGAATGATAATGAACTAGTTAATGAGACTGAATACAGTCAAAGTATATTTAGTGACGATGACCCTTTAACGGGCATCAATGTAACCCCTGTAAATACCCCACAGGTTCTATCTCTGTCTCCCGTAATGGTTAACGAGGTCGAGCTGACTGATTCACCAGTCACTAAGCGTGGACTTTCGGATGTTGAGGCTTCCTCTGATGATCAGGTCAAGTCTAAGAAGAAAGCGAAGAAACCTCTTCCTGGTTCTGCGGTCCCCGGCCGCTCGAAGTCTGGAAAGGGCAGGGAGTCTGGGAGGGCTGTTCATTCTGGCCTTCCCTCCTTGGCTCCCCCTGCCCCGGTTCGGAGCCGTCGCTCCTAGTTGTGCTGTCTCTCTCTTTCTTCTCAGTTATGGCTCTCTCTATCCTCTCCTTAAACACCAATGGTCTCAGGGACTCGTCCAAGCGCGCTGGTGTTCTGCACTGGTTACGTTCCTTTCCTCAGGTCCCTGACATTGTCTGCCTACAAGAGGGCCCACTGCTCTTCAGACAGTGAATGTCAGTCTGGTTTCGTTCATCTGGTTTTAATGCAGTTGCTTCTGTTGGCTCTGCACACTCTTGTGGTTGCATCATTTTATTCCGCCCCACGGTCACCCTTACGAGCTCTTGGTGTGACACCGCTGGGCGTGTTGTTTTTTGCCACTTTACCCATTCTGGGCACCCGTTTCGTATCTGCTGTCTCTACGCCCCCAATCGCAACCCAGCCCGTGACGACTTCCTGGACGACGTCTCGTCTTGGGTTGATCCCACCTATCCGACCTTCCTTGCCGGGGACTTTAACACTGTGTTCGACCGCGCCCTCGATCGTCGGGGCTCCAATGTCTCTGACACTTCCCGCGAAAGTACTGCTACCTTA
Organism: Montipora foliosa; assembly: GCF_036669935.1. NCBI lineage: Eukaryota > Metazoa > Cnidaria > Anthozoa > Scleractinia > Acroporidae > Montipora > Montipora foliosa. Next base: position 38,366 of record NW_027179594.1, on the reverse strand, counting down.
AAACGTCTTTTTGACTCCTGCTGTTGTCTGGACATTTGGAGGCACCTGCATCCTTCCGATTCTGCCTTCTCTTGGACTCGCTCAGACGGCCTTATGGCCTCCCGTATTGATCTCATTGGTGCCCCGTACTCCTGTTACCATCAGTCTTGACTTGCGATATTATTCCTTGTCCGTTTTCGGATCACTGTGGTGTGGTGCTTTCTTGTAGTGTCCCAGACATTGCTGCTCCTGGGACAGTTTCTGGAAGCTCAACATTTCTGTCCTCAATGATGAGGACTATATCCAGCATATCACTAATTTTTGGTCCGTTTGGAGGCAGTCCATGCTGTCCTTCCCGTCACTAGCTAAGTGGTGGGATAAGGGCAAGAGCCAAATCAAAGGCCTCACAATTAAATATTGCGCTGAGCGCTCGAAAGAAAACATCGCAGTGTCGAGACCTCCTTGGCCGACTAGCTGGGCATCTTAAGAACCGTGTTGATGCCGGTTTCACCTCCTGTGTTGAGCCGTACCATTCTACCCTGTCTGCCCTTGCTGCCCTAGACCTCGAGGCAGCTCGGGGAGCCCAAGTCCGTGCTCGGGCCAATGGGTTGAGGAAGGTGAAACCTCCTCGGCCTTTTTCTTCCGTCTGGAAAAGAAGCGTGCCGCCGACCGACTTATTTCAGCACTTCGATGCGATGATGGCACAGTGGTCTCGAGTTCAAAGGACCTATGCCAGGCTTTTGCTTCCTTTTATTCTAACTTGTTTAGTGCCGAGCCTACTGACGGGGACGTGGCTCTTTCCCTGCTCGACGCCCTCACCTCCACCTTGTCCGCCGACCAGGCTCAACAGTGTGATGGTCCTCTCCAGTCGGAGGAGTGTTATACTGCTTTATGTGGGATGGCTCGAGGCAAGACCCCGGGCTTGGATGGCCTCCCTATGGAGTTTTATGTCAAATTCTGGCCGGTGCTCGGACAGGACCTCGTGCTCGTCCTGAACTCATGTTATGAGGCTGGCACTCTCAGCCTCTCTCAGCGTCGAGGCATCATTTCTCTCATCTTTAAGACGGGTGACCGGCTGAACCCTCGTAACTGGCGGCCAATTTCCCTCCTTAGTGTGGACTACAAGCTCGCTGCCCGCGTCATCGCTGGGCGTCTCCTGAAGGTTATTCATGCCGTGGTGGCTGAGGATCAAACCTGTGGTGTCCCCGGTCGTTATATTGGTGAGAACGTCGCTTATCTCCGAGACATGGTCCATTACGCCACGCAATCCGGGTCTCCTTGTGCCATCCTCTCGCTCGACCAAGAAAAAGCGTTTGATCGCGTTGATTGGTCCTTTCTGCATGCCACCCTCTGCAGAATGGGTTTCCAAACCTCCTTTCTGCGCTGGATCCGCCTTTTCTATAATGCTGTTCAGAGTGCTGTCATTGTTAACGGTCATGTCTCAAACTTTTTCAGTCTCACACGGGGGGTGCGTCAAGGCTGCCCCCTCGCACCTTTGCTGTATGTTATGGTCGCTGAGGTCTTGGCCGCCAATATTCGAGCAAATCCCGCCATTACTGGACCTTTGCTGCCTGGACTGCCCTCACCGCTCTCTCCAATTTCCCAGTACGCGGATGACACATCGCTCATCTTGTCCTCCGATGCCTCCATTAGGGCTGTTTTTGACACCTACACAAGGTATGAGCTTGGTTCTGGATCCAAGCTCAACCTGACAAAGTCTCGCGGCTTGTGGCTGGGGTCTTGGGCTGGCCGAACTGACCCCCCTGTCCCTCTCGACTGGACATCTTCTAAGCTTAAAATCCTCGGAGTCTTCATTGGCCCGCATGACATTGATGAACTAATTGGCGGCCTCGGATAGAGGCTGTGGAACGCGTCCTCTCCTCCTGGCGTCAGCGCTCCTTGTCTTTTCATGGCAAGGCTTTGGTCATCAATTGCCTGGCCCTCGCCAGGGTTTGGTATGTGGCATCCCTGGTCCACATGCCCCCCTGGGTACTTAAAGAACTTAACTCCCTTGTTTTCTCATTCTTCTGGAAAACCAAGCGGGAGCTCGTTGCACGTGCTGTGGTCGTTCAGCCCACATCGCTGGGAGGTTTCTCGGTGGTGGACATTAAGCTCAAGGTTTGGTCGCTTCTGGGTCAGTGGGTCAAACGGTCTACTTTGTCCTCGTCAAGCTGGTCCTCCTTTGTGTCGTACTGGTTTCAATCGTGTTTTGCTGCCTCCTCTCTTGATGTTTTCTCCCGTCCCGCTGCCTTCGACAGGTCCCTGTTACCGCCATTTTACTCCTCTTTGCTTTTGGCCTGGGAGTCGCTTGGTGGCTCTTTTTCCCCCTCCCGGGGAACTTTGGTTTTCGCATCCTCTGACCCTCACGTTGTCGCCTCCGTGGCTTTTTTTCTCTGCCAAAGTCGGTTACCAGTTTCTTTTATCCTGTTCCTCTGTCACACCGCACTGTGTAGTTAAGTTCTTTCCCTCCTTTGGGGACCTTTACTGGTATGATACGTGGCGCCAGTTCCACTTCTTTGATTTTGACCGCTTTGTTGTTGATTTCTCCTGGAAGGTAGCTCATGGTGTGATTTACACTGCTGAGCGTCTTCTCTCTTTTGGTTTATCTGTCTCCTCCGCTTGTTTTTGTGGTCCTGTCGTCGAGTCACTGTCGCATTTGCTCTTTGTGTGTCCCCTTGCTCAAAGTGTTGTTGGTTGGCTACAGTCCCTCCTTTTTCATTTCTCGCCTATGTGTCCTGTGCTTGAGCGTCGCCATTTACTTTTTGGTTTCAATTCCACTGAGCTTCACGCAGTGCCCAAAGTCTTCAGTTACCTGTTGTGTGCCTGTAAGTTTCACATCTGGCTGGCCCGCAATGACTACCGCTTTCGTTCTGTCAACCTGGGGCCCTCGCCGTCATTGAGGGAGCAAAGGCCCGTGTCAAGTTCCACCTCCCCTTGCTCTTCAAGCGTTTTTCAACCCGGAGACGTCGACGTTATTTTGCCCGCCAGTGGGGGGCGGATGGAGTCATCGCCTCTATGTTTCCAACAAGCTCGTTTTTCGCTTCGGGCCACCTGCTTAATTCACCCTCTGTACCACCTGATTTGCTTAGTTTTATTTCGCCTCTGTCGCCTAATACTGGTGACCAATGCCTCAGGCGTTGGATGAGTCTGTCGACTGGTGACCTTTGGTCTGCCATTCACCGCTGCTCATCGAGCAGCTCATATATTAAACTGATTTTTGGAACTGGGCCGTGGAAAAGAGGCTTGCCTCGTCCCGGCCACGGGTTGCCTCGGTATAGCACTACCTCCGAGCGTGGCCCACTTCCCTCTGGGGAAGAAATAATCAAGTGAAAGCAGAACAAATGACCAAGCAACCAACCTTCACATTCTCTTCTCTTTTCTAGGTAGCATAGCAGCGAGTGGACAGCACGACACGACAGGACGAGGAGCACGTGACCCCCATTACCACATGGTATGCGCAGACAAGTTGCGTTTTGCGGTTCCGGAGAGGTTGAAAAGGCATACTTACCTGACGCGGGAGGCACTGTGATCAGGGAGGCAGTCCTCTCAAGGTGAGGCTCTTTCATTGCACTTCGATTGGGTTGACCCTTGCGATTACCCCAAATGTGGTTAAATCGAGCGTATAATTTCTGGTATTGGGCACATGCTTACCCCCAAGACCCCCCACCAAACCCCGGGGCCAAAGTTGGCTAATGGGAAGGTTTGTTGGTAACGTTTCAGGCAGGGCAGGGAAGGAGATGCGGTGGCGGTGTAAGGACTAAGGAAGGTGAGTTGTATTTGTGAATTCCACTGCTGAAATTGTAGGTGAATGTTCCGTACTTGGTGCACTGCAAAACTGTGATTTTATTTCTTTCATTCTTGGCCGTAGAGAGAGCGAGAGGACGTGTTTATTTCAGCCGCATCGATTTCCATCGATAGACGAGTGAGACAAGAAAATGCCAGCGGGTCGAGCTCTTATCCTCGTGCATCGTTTCGAAAACGTAAGTGGATGTGTGTTTGTACTGCTCCATCGCGATAGATTTCTTTTGCGTTGTGTTATGTTGCGTTCTGGAGAGCCCGTTTTGCATTGAGTAACTGAGGACCCGCCAGATCAGTTGGCGTTACATTTCTGTGGCCAACACTTTGTGGTTTCTCTATGTTATCAGTTAATTGGATTGTTATCATAAAAAGTAAATCTTTCATGGTCAGGATAGTGTCTTATCGGCCCTTTGAATACGTACTGTCCGTGTTGAGCAGGGAACAGTAAGACTTTGAAGTGCGCTACGTCACGTAAGTCACGTTTTCGCAGGATCAATGTTGTAGTGTTGTAGCCTTCGTTGTATGCATATCATCCGGGCTAGGTTAACTTCCATCTAATGCATAACAGTGCATGCATTTTTTACTTGTCGTATCCTGTTCTTTGCTCACACGAAAAGATACGTTTCATGTCATAAACGTTGGATTGATAAGATCTCGCGCGCACGCGCTCCCTTGGGAATACAAGTTCCACTTTCTCGTGTGAACTATTTTGTTTTTGTTGTATGTCTCATCTTTGACATATCGTTGGCATGTTGTGTTCAAAAACCTGGTTTGGAATGTTCTTTCATTAAAGGAAACTGAGATTTTTTGAGATAATCAAGTGTACAGAAGGAAAAAGGGAAGCCTACAACACGGGGTATTCCCAGGCGGTCTCCCATCCAAGTACTAACCCCGCCCGACAGGGCTTAACTTCGGTGATCGGACGAGAACCGGTGTTTTCCCTGTGGTATGGTCGTAGACAAGTAATTCGCCGTGAAAATTAACTTTGTTATAAGGGAAATAAAAACGAGGTCAGAGCAAGCACAATGTGCATTTGTCCTCTTGCCGTCAACGCAAGTGCCATGCAATGCTGGTCCTGCTGCCCACTGTACAAGGGCGATCGTTGTGTGCGCCTCGCTTTCAGGTTGGCTTTGGGCATTCCTTCCTTGGCACGGATTGTAATCGGACCACCATATCTCGTGGCCATGAGACTGGGAGCACCTTGTCCGCTGTGAGCATTTACGGGCATCGGCTTCTCGGCCTTTTGGCTAAGATCAAGTGTAGTATCTGTTCTTATCAGCTTAATATCTGATGCTGCTCATCGAGCAGCTCATATATTAAACTGATTTTTGGAACTGGGCCGTGGAAAAGAGGCTTGCCTCGTCCCGGCCACGGGTTGCCTCGGTATAGCACTACCTCCGAGCGTGGCCCACTTCCCTCTGGGGAAGAAATAATCAAGTGAAAGCAGAACAAATGACCAAGCAACCAACCTTCACATTCTCTTCTCTTTTCTAGGTAGCATAGCAGCGAGTGGACAGCACGACACGACAGGACGAGGAGCACGTGACCCCCATTACCACATGGTATGCGCAGACAAGTTGCGTTTTGCGGTTCCGGAGAGGTTGAAAAGGCATACTTACCTGACGCGGGAGGCACTGTGATCAGGGAGGCAGTCCTCTCAAGGTGAGGCTCTTTCATTGCACTTCGATTGGGTTGACCCTTGCGATTACCCCAAATGTGGGTAACTCGAGCGTATAATTTCTGGTAGTGGGGACCTGCGTTCGCGCTAGTCCCCGCACCAAACCCCGGTGGCAAAGTTGGCTAATGGGAAGGTTTGTTGGTAACGTTTCAGGCAGGGCAGGGAAGGAGATGCGGTGGCGGTGTAAGGACTAAGGAAGGTGAGTTGTATTTGTGAATTCCACTGCTGAAATTGTAGGTGAATGTTCCGTACTTGGTGCACTGCAAAACTGTGATTTTATTTCTTTCATTCTTGGCCGTAGAGAGAGCGAGAGGACGTGTTTATTTCAGCCGCATCGATTTCCATCGATAGACGAGTGAGACAAGAAAATGCCAGCGGGTCGAGCTCTTATCCTCGTGCATCGTTTCGAAAACGTAAGTGGATGTGTGTTTGTACTGCTCCATCGCGATAGATTTCTTTTGCGTTGTGTTATGTTGCGTTCTGGAGAGCCCGTTTTGCATTGAGTAACTGAGGACCCGCCAGATCAGTTGGCGTTACATTTCTGTGGCCAACACTTTGTGGTTTCTCTATGTTATCAGTTAATTGGATTGTTATCATAAAAAGTAAATCTTTCATGGTCAGGATAGTGTCTTATCGGCCCTTTGAATACGTACTGTCCGTGTTGAGCAGGGAACAGTAAGACTTTGAAGTGCGCTACGTCACGTAAGTCACGTTTTCGCAGGATCAATGTTGTAGTGTTGTAGCCTTCGTTGTATGCATATCATCCGGGCTAGGTTAACTTCCATCTAATGCATAACAGTGCATGCATTTTTTACTTGTCGTATCCTGTTCTTTGCTCACACGAAAAGATACGTTTCATGTCATAAACGTTGGATTGATAAGATCTCGCGCGCACGCGCTCCCTTGGGAATACAAGTTCCACTTTCTCGTGTGAACTATTTTGTTTTTGTTGTATGTCTCATCTTTGACATATCGTTGGCATGTTGTGTTCAAAAAACCTGGTTTGGAATGTTCTTTCATTAAAGGAAACTGAGATTTTTTGAGATAATCAAGTGTACAGAAGGAAAAAGGGAAGCCTACAACACGGGGTATTCCCAGGCGGTCTCCCATCCAAGTACTAACCCCGCCCGACAGGGCTTAACTTCGGTGATCGGACGAGAACCGGTGTTTTCCCTGTGGTATGGTCGTAGACAAGTAATTCGCCGTGAAAATTAACTTTGTTATAAGGGAAAATAAAAACGAGGTCAGAGCAAGCACAATGTGCATTTGTCCTCTTGCCGTCAACGCAAGTGCCATGCAATGCTGGTCCTGCTGCCCACTGTACAAGGGCGATCGTTGTGTGCGCCTCGCTTTCAGGTTGGCTTTGGGCATTCCTTCCTTGGCACGGATTGTAATCGGACCACCATATCTCGTGGCCATGAGACTGGGAGCACCTTGTCCGCTGTGAGCATTTACGGGCATCGGCTTCTCGGCCTTTTGGCTAAGATCAAGTGTAGTATCTGTTCTTATCAGCTTAATATCTGATACGCTGCTCATCGAGCAGCTCATATATTAAACTGATTTTTGGAACTGGGCCGTGGAAAAGAGGCTTGCCTCGTCCCGGCCACGGGTTGCCTCGGTATAGCACTACCTCCGAGCGTGGCCCACTTCCCTCTGGGGAAGAAATAATCAAGTGAAAGCAGAACAAATGACCAAGCAACCAACCTTCACATTTCTCTTCTCTTTTCTAGGTAGCATAGCAGCGAGTGGACAGCACGACACGACAGGACGAGGAGCACGTGACCCCCATTACCACATGGTATGCGCAGACAAGTTGCGTTTTTGCGGTTCCGGAGAGGTTGAAAAGGCATACTTACCTGACGCGGGTTTTTATTATCTGCCAGGTTCGTGCCTTTCCTTGTGGTACGCGTAAGTTCCGTATTGGAATTGGAGTGTGGGGACAAGCGTTTTTGGGATTTGTGGTAAGATTTTTGATTCCTGAGTTTTACTGGTGACCCTCCTGGGGACTTATGCTTGGCGTCCTGCCATAACCCAGGGTAGCCAGTCTTTCTGTTCCCTTCCTGGGAGCTTTGCTTTCCGGGGGGACTGTTTTTTCTCTTTTTCCCTTTTCATCATGCCTCTTGCGGCCTTTAAGAGGACAGTAGTCCTCGACCTTTCCGATGTTCCAACCTCTGTTCCCAGGGCGGAACTTGTTACAGCCATCAAGGGAAAGTTCACCCCCTTTGTGATTGACAGTATTCAGTTTGTTCCCGTAAAACTGGTTCAGATTACTTTCGCTGACCCAAAATGTAAAAATATTGTTGAAGGTTATGATTTTGTCACTTTAGCTGGTGCTAAGTGCAAAGTCATGTATGCTGGGCCTCGAGCTCAAAATGTTATGTTGTATCACTATCCCTTTGAGGAGAGTGATGATCGCCTCCGGCCCTACTTTTCCTCGTACGGGAAGGTGGAGACGATAAGGCACCAGCATTACCCGGGTGACCCTGCAATCTGCACTGGAGCCCGTATCATCAAAATGGTTCGTTCTGGCCGGATCCCTCGTAATCTGGACATTGCTGGATATAAATGTAAGGTGTGGTATGTGGGTCAGCCGGCCGAATGTGATATCTGTCGTGGGGAACACCTCACCAAAAACTGTGACTTGCGCGGGAAGTGCCGCAGGTGTCGGGAGCCTGGTCACATGGCCAGGGATTGCCCAACCCCCCCAATGCCTGGGGGAACCCACCATCTTCGCCTGCGACCCCCGCCCATCCGTCCGCTTCACTTGTTGTTGGTGCCACTCCCCCGGAGTCGCTGCCTCCCCTCCTGGATGTCAGTTCTGGTCCTGAGGACCTTCCCACTTCTCCTGCAAGCTCTGACCATGAGGACTCTGGGGACGAGGGGGTAACCCTTCGTCCTCCTGCCCCCACGCAACCTGGTATTTCAAGTTGGGGTTCCCACACCGACCTCAGGGACAATGAGTTATCCCCCCTGGTACTCCACCCATGGCCTCTCCTGCCACCAGTAAATGTTAAGGAGGGTGCGGCCCTCCCTAAAACGGTAATGGTGGGTCCTCGACGCGCGTGCAGGTGGCTGCCTCCCCCGCCGCTGCGTCTGATGGTTTGGCTGCGCCACAGAGTAATACAATGTTAACACTAGTAGTAACGTAGTTGGTGTAATGGACAATACTACTATAGTTAATGGAAAAGAAATGGAAATGGATAATAGTAATAATGTAGTTACTGGAAAAGAAATGACAAATAATGCTGTAGTTAATGGAAAAGAAATGGAAATGGATAATAGTAATAATGGAAAAGAAATGGATACGAATGATAATGAACTAGTTAATGAGACTGAATACAGTCAAAGTATATTTAGTGACGATGACCCTTTAACGGGCATCAATGTAACCCCTGTAAATACCCCACAGGTTCTATCTCTGTCTCCCGTAATGGTTAACGAGGTCGAGCTGACTGATTCACCAGTCACTAAGCGTGGACTTTCGGATGTTGAGGCTTCCTCTGATGATCAGGTCAAGTCTAAGAAGAAAGCGAAGAAACCTCTTCCTGGTTCTGCGGTCCCCGGCCGCTCGAAGTCTGGAAAGGGCAGGGAGTCTGGGAGGGCTGTTCATTCTGGCCTTCCCTCCTTGGCTCCCCCTGCCCCGGTTCGGAGCCGTCGCTCCTAGTTGTGCTGTCTCTCTCTTTCTTCTCAGTTATGGCTCTCTCTATCCTCTCCTTAAACACCAATGGTCTCAGGGACTCGTCCAAGCGCGCTGGTGTTCTGCACTGGTTACGTTCCTTTCCTCAGGTCCCTGACATTGTCTGCCTACAAGAGGGCCCACTGCTCTTCAGACAGTGAATGTCAGTCTGGTTTCGTTCATCTGGTTTTAATGCAGTTGCTTCTGTTGGCTCTGCACACTCTTGTGGTTGCATCATTTTATTCCGCCCCACGGTCACCCTTACGAGCTCTTGGTGTGACACCGCTGGGCGTGTTGTTTTTTGCCACTTTACCCATTCTGGGCACCCGTTTCGTATCTGCTGTCTCTACGCCCCCAATCGCAACCCAGCCCGTGACGACTTCCTGGACGACGTCTCGTCTTGGGTTGATCCCACCTATCCGACCTTCCTTGCCGGGGACTTTAACACTGTGTTCGACCGCGCCCTCGATCGTCGGGGCTCCAATGTCTCTGACACTTCCCGCGAAAGTACTGCTACCTTAAAACGTCTTTTTGACTCCTGCTGTTGTCTGGACATTTGGAGGCACCTGCATCCTTCCGATTCTGCCTTCTCTTGGACTCGCTCAGACGGCCTTATGGCCTCCCGTATTGATCTCATTGGTGCCCCGTACTCCTGTTACCATCAGTCTTGACTTGCGATATTATTCCTTGTCCGTTTTCGGATCACTGTGGTGTGGTGCTTTCTTGTAGTGTCCCAGACATTGCTGCTCCTGGGACAGTTTCTGGAAGCTCAACATTTCTGTCCTCAATGATGAGGACTATATCCAGCATATCACTAATTTTTGGTCCGTTTGGAGGCAGTCCATGCTGTCCTTCCCGTCACTAGCTAAGTGGTGGGATAAGGGCAAGAGCCAAATCAAAGGCCTCACAATTAAATATTGCGCTGAGCGCTCGAAAGAAAACATCGCAGTGTCGAGACCTCCTTGGCCGACTAGCTGGGCATCTTAAGAACCGTGTTGATGCCGGTTTCACCTCCTGTGTTGAGCCGTACCATTCTACCCTGTCTGCCCTTGCTGCCCTAGACCTCGAGGCAGCTCGGGGAGCCCAAGTCCGTGCTCGGGCCAATGGGTTGAGGAAGGTGAAACCTCCTCGGCCTTTTTCTTCCGTCTGGAAAAGAAGCGTGCCGCCGACCGACTTATTTCAGCACTTCGATGCGATGATGGCACAGTGGTCTCGAGTTCAAAGGACCTATGCCAGGCTTTTGCTTCCTTTTATTCTAACTTGTTTAGTGCCGAGCCTACTGACGGGGACGTGGCTCTTTCCCTGCTCGACGCCCTCACCTCCACCTTGTCCGCCGACCAGGCTCAACAGTGTGATGGTCCTCTCCAGTCGGAGGAGTGTTATACTGCTTTATGTGGGATGGCTCGAGGCAAGACCCCGGGCTTGGATGGCCTCCCTATGGAGTTTTATGTCAAATTCTGGCCGGTGCTCGGACAGGACCTCGTGCTCGTCCTGAACTCATGTTATGAGGCTGGCACTCTCAGCCTCTCTCAGCGTCGAGGCATCATTTCTCTCATCTTTAAGACGGGTGACCGGCTGAACCCTCGTAACTGGCGGCCAATTTCCCTCCTTAGTGTGGACTACAAGCTCGCTGCCCGCGTCATCGCTGGGCGTCTCCTGAAGGTTATTCATGCCGTGGTGGCTGAGGATCAAACCTGTGGTGTCCCCGGTCGTTATATTGGTGAGAACGTCGCTTATCTCCGAGACATGGTCCATTACGCCACGCAATCCGGGTCTCCTTGTGCCATCCTCTCGCTCGACCAAGAAAAAGCGTTTGATCGCGTTGATTGGTCCTTTCTGCATGCCACCCTCTGCAGAATGGGTTTCCAAACCTCCTTTCTGCGCTGGATCCGCCTTTTCTATAATGCTGTTCAGAGTGCTGTCATTGTTAACGGTCATGTCTCAAACTTTTTCAGTCTCACACGGGGGGTGCGTCAAGGCTGCCCCCTCGCACCTTTGCTGTATGTTATGGTCGCTGAGGTCTTGGCCGCCAATATTCGAGCAAATCCCGCCATTACTGGACCTTTGCTGCCTGGACTGCCCTCACCGCTCTCTCCAATTTCCCAGTACGCGGATGACACATCGCTCATCTTGTCCTCCGATGCCTCCATTAGGGCTGTTTTTGACACCTACACAAGGTATGAGCTTGGTTCTGGATCCAAGCTCAACCTGACAAAGTCTCGCGGCTTGTGGCTGGGGTCTTGGGCTGGCCGAACTGACCCCCCTGTCCCTCTCGACTGGACATCTTCTAAGCTTAAAATCCTCGGAGTCTTCATTGGCCCGCATGACATTGATGAACTAATTGGCGGCCTCGGATAGAGGCTGTGGAACGCGTCCTCTCCTCCTGGCGTCAGCGCTCCTTGTCTTTTCATGGCAAGGCTTTGGTCATCAATTGCCTGGCCCTCGCCAGGGTTTGGTATGTGGCATCCCTGGTCCACATGCCCCCCTGGGTACTTAAAGAACTTAACTCCCTTGTTTTCTCATTCTTCTGGAAAACCAAGCGGGAGCTCGTTGCACGTGCTGTGGTCGTTCAGCCCACATCGCTGGGAGGTTTCTCGGTGGTGGACATTAAGCTCAAGGTTTGGTCGCTTCTGGGTCAGTGGGTCAAACGGTCTACTTTGTCCTCGTCAAGCTGGTCCTCCTTTGTGTCGTACTGGTTTCAATCGTGTTTTGCTGCCTCCTCTCTTGATGTTTTCTCCCGTCCCGCTGCCTTCGACAGGTCCCTGTTACCGCCATTTTACTCCTCTTTGCTTTTGGCCTGGGAGTCGCTTGGTGGCTCTTTTTCCCCCTCCCGGGGAACTTTGGTTTTCGCATCCTCTGACCCTCACGTTGTCGCCTCCGTGGCTTTTTTTCTCTGCCAAAGTCGGTTACCAGTTTCTTTTATCCTGTTCCTCTGTCACACCGCACTGTGTAGTTAAGTTCTTTCCCTCCTTTGGGGACCTTTACTGGTATGATACGTGGCGCCAGTTCCACTTCTTTGATTTTGACCGCTTTGTTGTTGATTTCTCCTGGAAGGTAGCTCATGGTGTGATTTACACTGCTGAGCGTCTTCTCTCTTTTGGTTTATCTGTCTCCTCCGCTTGTTTTTGTGGTCCTGTCGTCGAGTCACTGTCGCATTTGCTCTTTGTGTGTCCCCTTGCTCAAAGTGTTGTTGGTTGGCTACAGTCCCTCCTTTTTCATTTCTCGCCTATGTGTCCTGTGCTTGAGCGTCGCCATTTACTTTTTGGTTTCAATTCCACTGAGCTTCACGCAGTGCCCAAAGTCTTCAGTTACCTGTTGTGTGCCTGTAAGTTTCACATCTGGCTGGCCCGCAATGACTACCGCTTTCGTTCTGTCAACCTGGGGCCCTCGCCGTCATTGAGGGAGCAAAGGCCCGTGTCAAGTTCCACCTCCCCTTGCTCTTCAAGCGTTTTTCAACCCGGAGACGTCGACGTTATTTTGCCCGCCAGTGGGGGGCGGATGGAGTCATCGCCTCTATGTTTCCAACAAGCTCGTTTTTCGCTTCGGGCCACCTGCTTAATTCACCCTCTGTACCACCTGATTTGCTTAGTTTTATTTCGCCTCTGTCGCCTAATACTGGTGACCAATGCCTCAGGCGTTGGATGAGTCTGTCGACTGGTGACCTTTGGTCTGCCATTCACGCTGCTCATCGAGCAGCTCATATATTAAACTGATTTTTGGAACTGGGCCGTGGAAAAGAGGCTTGCCTCGTCCCGGCCACGGGTTGCCTCGGTATAGCACTACCTCCGAGCGTGGCCCACTTCCCTCTGGGGAAGAAATAATCAAGTGAAAGCAGAACAAATGACCAAGCAACCAACCTTCACATTCTCTTCTCTTTTCTAGGTAGCATAGCAGCGAGTGGACAGCACGACACGACAGGACGAGGAGCACGTGACCCCCATTACCACATGGTATGCGCAGACAAGTTGCGTTTTGCGGTTCCGGAGAGGTTGAAAAGGCATACTTACCTGACGCGGGAGGCACTGTGATCAGGGAGGCAGTCCTCTCAAGGTGAGGCTCTTTCATTGCACTTCGATTGGGTTGACCCTTGCGATTACCCCAAATGTGGGTAACTCGAGCGTATAATTTCTGGTAGTGGGGACCTGCGTTCGCGCTAGTCCCCGCACCAAACCCCGGTGGCAAAGTTGGCTAATGGGAAGGTTTGTTGGTAACGTTTCAGGCAGGGCAGGGAAGGAGATGCGGTGGCGGTGTAAGGACTAAGGAAGGTGAGTTGTATTTGTGAATTCCACTGCTGAAATTGTAGGTGAATGTTCCGTACTTGGTGCACTGCAAAACTGTGATTTTATTTCTTTCATTCTTGGCCGTAGAGAGAGCGAGAGGACGTGTTTATTTCAGCCGCATCGATTTCCATCGATAGACGAGTGAGACAAGAAAATGCCAGCGGGTCGAGCTCTTATCCTCGTGCATCGTTTCGAAAACGTAAGTGGATGTGTGTTTGTACTGCTCCATCGCGATAGATTTCTTTTGCGTTGTGTTATGTTGCGTTCTGGAGAGCCCGTTTTGCATTGAGTAACTGAGGACCCGCCAGATCAGTTGGCGTTACATTTCTGTGGCCAACACTTTGTGGTTTCTCTATGTTATCAGTTAATTGGATTGTTATCATAAAAAGTAAATCTTTCATGGTCAGGATAGTGTCTTATCGGCCCTTTGAATACGTACTGTCCGTGTTGAGCAGGGAACAGTAAGACTTTGAAGTGCGCTACGTCACGTAAGTCACGTTTTCGCAGGATCAATGTTGTAGTGTTGTAGCCTTCGTTGTATGCATATCATCCGGGCTAGGTTAACTTCCATCTAATGCATAACAGTGCATGCATTTTTTACTTGTCGTATCCTGTTCTTTGCTCACACGAAAAGATACGTTTCATGTCATAAACGTTGGATTGATAAGATCTCGCGCGCACGCGCTCCCTTGGGAATACAAGTTCCACTTTCTCGTGTGAACTATTTTGTTTTTGTTGTATGTCTCATCTTTGACATATCGTTGGCATGTTGTGTTCAAAAAACCTGGTTTGGAATGTTCTTTCATTAAAGGAAACTGAGATTTTTTGAGATAATCAAGTGTACAGAAGGAAAAGGGAAGCCTACAACACGGGGTATTCCCAGGCGGTCTCCCATCCAAGTACTAACCCCGCCCGACAGGGCTTAACTTCGGTGATCGGACGAGAACCGGTGTTTTCCCTGTGGTATGGTCGTAGACAAGTAATTCGCCGTGAAAATTAACTTTGTTATAAGGGAAAATAAAAACGAGGTCAGAGCAAGCACAATGTGCATTTGTCCTCTTGCCGTCAACGCAAGTGCCATGCAATGCTGGTCCTGCTGCCCACTGTACAAGGGCGATCGTTGTGTGCGCCTCGCTTTCAGGTTGGCTTTGGGCATTCCTTCCTTGGCACGGATTGTAATCGGACCACCATATCTCGTGGCCATGAGACTGGGAGCACCTTGTCCGCTGTGAGCATTTACGGGCATCGGCTTCTCGGCCTTTTGGCTAAGATCAAGTGTAGTATCTGTTCTTATCAGCTTAATATCTGATACGCTGCTCATCGAGCAGCTCATATATTAAACTGATTTTTGGAACTGGGCCGTGGAAAAGAGGCTTGCCTCGTCCCGGCCACGGGTTGCCTCGGTATAGCACTACCTCCGAGCGTGGCCCACTTCCCTCTGGGGAAGAAATAATCAAGTGAAAGCAGAACAAATGACCAAGCAACCAACCTTCACATTTCTCTTCTCTTTTCTAGGTAGCATAGCAGCGAGTGGACAGCACGACACGACAGGACGAGGAGCACGTGACCCCCATTACCACATGGTATGCGCAGACAAGTTGCGTTTTTGCGGTTCCGGAGAGGTTGAAAAGGCATACTTACCTGACGCGGGTTTTTATTATCTGCCAGGTTCGTGCCTTTCCTTGTGGTACGCGTAAGTTCCGTATTGGAATTGGAGTGTGGGGACAAGCGTTTTTGGGATTTGTGGTAAGATTTTTGATTCCTGAGTTTTACTGGTGACCCTCCTGGGGACTTATGCTTGGCGTCCTGCCATAACCCAGGGTAGCCAGTCTTTCTGTTCCCTTCCTGGGAGCTTTGCTTTCCGGGGGGACTGTTTTTTCTCTTTTTCCCTTTTCATCATGCCTCTTGCGGCCTTTAAGAGGACAGTAGTCCTCGACCTTTCCGATGTTCCAACCTCTGTTCCCAGGGCGGAACTTGTTACAGCCATCAAGGGAAAGTTCACCCCCTTTGTGATTGACAGTATTCAGTTTGTTCCCGTAAAACTGGTTCAGATTACTTTCGCTGACCCAAAATGTAAAAATATTGTTGAAGGTTATGATTTTGTCACTTTAGCTGGTGCTAAGTGCAAAGTCATGTATGCTGGGCCTCGAGCTCAAAATGTTATGTTGTATCACTATCCCTTTGAGGAGAGTGATGATCGCCTCCGGCCCTACTTTTCCTCGTACGGGAAGGTGGAGACGATAAGGCACCAGCATTACCCGGGTGACCCTGCAATCTGCACTGGAGCCCGTATCATCAAAATGGTTCGTTCTGGCCGGATCCCTCGTAATCTGGACATTGCTGGATATAAATGTAAGGTGTGGTATGTGGGTCAGCCGGCCGAATGTGATATCTGTCGTGGGGAACACCTCACCAAAAACTGTGACTTGCGCGGGAAGTGCCGCAGGTGTCGGGAGCCTGGTCACATGGCCAGGGATTGCCCAACCCCCCCAATGCCTGGGGGAACCCACCATCTTCGCCTGCGACCCCCGCCCATCCGTCCGCTTCACTTGTTGTTGGTGCCACTCCCCCGGAGTCGCTGCCTCCCCTCCTGGATGTCAGTTCTGGTCCTGAGGACCTTCCCACTTCTCCTGCAAGCTCTGACCATGAGGACTCTGGGGACGAGGGGGTAACCCTTCGTCCTCCTGCCCCCACGCAACCTGGTATTTCAAGTTGGGGTTCCCACACCGACCTCAGGGACAATGAGTTATCCCCCCTGGTACTCCACCCATGGCCTCTCCTGCCACCAGTAAATGTTAAGGAGGGTGCGGCCCTCCCTAAAACGGTAATGGTGGGTCCTCGACGCGCGTGCAGGTGGCTGCCTCCCCCGCCGCTGCGTCTGATGGTTTGGCTGCGCCACAGAGTAATACAATGTTAACACTAGTAGTAACGTAGTTGGTGTAATGGACAATACTACTATAGTTAATGGAAAAGAAATGGAAATGGATAATAGTAATAATGTAGTTACTGGAAAAGAAATGACAAATAATGCTGTAGTTAATGGAAAAGAAATGGAAATGGATAATAGTAATAATGGAAAAGAAATGGATACGAATGATAATGAACTAGTTAATGAGACTGAATACAGTCAAAGTATATTTAGTGACGATGACCCTTTAACGGGCATCAATGTAACCCCTGTAAATACCCCACAGGTTCTATCTCTGTCTCCCGTAATGGTTAACGAGGTCGAGCTGACTGATTCACCAGTCACTAAGCGTGGACTTTCGGATGTTGAGGCTTCCTCTGATGATCAGGTCAAGTCTAAGAAGAAAGCGAAGAAACCTCTTCCTGGTTCTGCGGTCCCCGGCCGCTCGAAGTCTGGAAAGGGCAGGGAGTCTGGGAGGGCTGTTCATTCTGGCCTTCCCTCCTTGGCTCCCCCTGCCCCGGTTCGGAGCCGTCGCTCCTAGTTGTGCTGTCTCTCTCTTTCTTCTCAGTTATGGCTCTCTCTATCCTCTCCTTAAACACCAATGGTCTCAGGGACTCGTCCAAGCGCGCTGGTGTTCTGCACTGGTTACGTTCCTTTCCTCAGGTCCCTGACATTGTCTGCCTACAAGAGGGCCCACTGCTCTTCAGACAGTGAATGTCAGTCTGGTTTCGTTCATCTGGTTTTAATGCAGTTGCTTCTGTTGGCTCTGCACACTCTTGTGGTTGCATCATTTTATTCCGCCCCACGGTCACCCTTACGAGCTCTTGGTGTGACACCGCTGGGCGTGTTGTTTTTTGCCACTTTACCCATTCTGGGCACCCGTTTCGTATCTGCTGTCTCTACGCCCCCAATCGCAACCCAGCCCGTGACGACTTCCTGGACGACGTCTCGTCTTGGGTTGATCCCACCTATCCGACCTTCCTTGCCGGGGACTTTAACACTGTGTTCGACCGCGCCCTCGATCGTCGGGGCTCCAATGTCTCTGACACTTCCCGCGAAAGTACTGCTACCTTAAAACGTCTTTTTGACTCCTGCTGTTGTCTGGACATTTGGAGGCACCTGCATCCTTCCGATTCTGCCTTCTCTTGGACTCGCTCAGACGGCCTTATGGCCTCCCGTATTGATCTCATTGGTGCCCCGTACTCCTGTTACCATCAGTCTTGACTTGCGATATTATTCCTTGTCCGTTTTCGGATCACTGTGGTGTGGTGCTTTCTTGTAGTGTCCCAGACATTGCTGCTCCTGGGACAGTTTCTGGAAGCTCAACATTTCTGTCCTCAATGATGAGGACTATATCCAGCATATCACTAATTTTTGGTCCGTTTGGAGGCAGTCCATGCTGTCCTTCCCGTCACTAGCTAAGTGGTGGGATAAGGGCAAGAGCCAAATCAAAGGCCTCACAATTAAATATTGCGCTGAGCGCTCGAAAGAAAACATCGCAGTGTCGAGACCTCCTTGGCCGACTAGCTGGGCATCTTAAGAACCGTGTTGATGCCGGTTTCACCTCCTGTGTTGAGCCGTACCATTCTACCCTGTCTGCCCTTGCTGCCCTAGACCTCGAGGCAGCTCGGGGAGCCCAAGTCCGTGCTCGGGCCAATGGGTTGAGGAAGGTGAAACCTCCTCGGCCTTTTTCTTCCGTCTGGAAAAGAAGCGTGCCGCCGACCGACTTATTTCAGCACTTCGATGCGATGATGGCACAGTGGTCTCGAGTTCAAAGGACCTATGCCAGGCTTTTGCTTCCTTTTATTCTAACTTGTTTAGTGCCGAGCCTACTGACGGGGACGTGGCTCTTTCCCTGCTCGACGCCCTCACCTCCACCTTGTCCGCCGACCAGGCTCAACAGTGTGATGGTCCTCTCCAGTCGGAGGAGTGTTATACTGCTTTATGTGGGATGGCTCGAGGCAAGACCCCGGGCTTGGATGGCCTCCCTATGGAGTTTTATGTCAAATTCTGGCCGGTGCTCGGACAGGACCTCGTGCTCGTCCTGAACTCATGTTATGAGGCTGGCACTCTCAGCCTCTCTCAGCGTCGAGGCATCATTTCTCTCATCTTTAAGACGGGTGACCGGCTGAACCCTCGTAACTGGCGGCCAATTTCCCTCCTTAGTGTGGACTACAAGCTCGCTGCCCGCGTCATCGCTGGGCGTCTCCTGAAGGTTATTCATGCCGTGGTGGCTGAGGATCAAACCTGTGGTGTCCCCGGTCGTTATATTGGTGAGAACGTCGCTTATCTCCGAGACATGGTCCATTACGCCACGCAATCCGGGTCTCCTTGTGCCATCCTCTCGCTCGACCAAGAAAAAGCGTTTGATCGCGTTGATTGGTCCTTTCTGCATGCCACCCTCTGCAGAATGGGTTTCCAAACCTCCTTTCTGCGCTGGATCCGCCTTTTCTATAATGCTGTTCAGAGTGCTGTCATTGTTAACGGTCATGTCTCAAACTTTTTCAGTCTCACACGGGGGGTGCGTCAAGGCTGCCCCCTCGCACCTTTGCTGTATGTTATGGTCGCTGAGGTCTTGGCCGCCAATATTCGAGCAAATCCCGCCATTACTGGACCTTTGCTGCCTGGACTGCCCTCACCGCTCTCTCCAATTTCCCAGTACGCGGATGACACATCGCTCATCTTGTCCTCCGATGCCTCCATTAGGGCTGTTTTTGACACCTACACAAGGTATGAGCTTGGTTCTGGATCCAAGCTCAACCTGACAAAGTCTCGCGGCTTGTGGCTGGGGTCTTGGGCTGGCCGAACTGACCCCCCTGTCCCTCTCGACTGGACATCTTCTAAGCTTAAAATCCTCGGAGTCTTCATTGGCCCGCATGACATTG
Source organism: Montipora foliosa (assembly GCF_036669935.1). Classification (NCBI taxonomy): domain Eukaryota; kingdom Metazoa; phylum Cnidaria; class Anthozoa; order Scleractinia; family Acroporidae; genus Montipora; species Montipora foliosa. The sequence goes on along the minus strand of NW_027179594.1, from coordinate 19,162 downwards.
ATGAACTAATTGGCGGCCTCGGATAGAGGCTGTGGAACGCGTCCTCTCCTCCTGGCGTCAGCGCTCCTTGTCTTTTCATGGCAAGGCTTTGGTCATCAATTGCCTGGCCCTCGCCAGGGTTTGGTATGTGGCATCCCTGGTCCACATGCCCCCCTGGGTACTTAAAGAACTTAACTCCCTTGTTTTCTCATTCTTCTGGAAAACCAAGCGGGAGCTCGTTGCACGTGCTGTGGTCGTTCAGCCCACATCGCTGGGAGGTTTCTCGGTGGTGGACATTAAGCTCAAGGTTTGGTCGCTTCTGGGTCAGTGGGTCAAACGGTCTACTTTGTCCTCGTCAAGCTGGTCCTCCTTTGTGTCGTACTGGTTTCAATCGTGTTTTGCTGCCTCCTCTCTTGATGTTTTCTCCCGTCCCGCTGCCTTCGACAGGTCCCTGTTACCGCCATTTTACTCCTCTTTGCTTTTGGCCTGGGAGTCGCTTGGTGGCTCTTTTTCCCCCTCCCGGGGAACTTTGGTTTTCGCATCCTCTGACCCTCACGTTGTCGCCTCCGTGGCTTTTTTTCTCTGCCAAAGTCGGTTACCAGTTTCTTTTATCCTGTTCCTCTGTCACACCGCACTGTGTAGTTAAGTTCTTTCCCTCCTTTGGGGACCTTTACTGGTATGATACGTGGCGCCAGTTCCACTTCTTTGATTTTGACCGCTTTGTTGTTGATTTCTCCTGGAAGGTAGCTCATGGTGTGATTTACACTGCTGAGCGTCTTCTCTCTTTTGGTTTATCTGTCTCCTCCGCTTGTTTTTGTGGTCCTGTCGTCGAGTCACTGTCGCATTTGCTCTTTGTGTGTCCCCTTGCTCAAAGTGTTGTTGGTTGGCTACAGTCCCTCCTTTTTCATTTCTCGCCTATGTGTCCTGTGCTTGAGCGTCGCCATTTACTTTTTGGTTTCAATTCCACTGAGCTTCACGCAGTGCCCAAAGTCTTCAGTTACCTGTTGTGTGCCTGTAAGTTTCACATCTGGCTGGCCCGCAATGACTACCGCTTTCGTTCTGTCAACCTGGGGCCCTCGCCGTCATTGAGGGAGCAAAGGCCCGTGTCAAGTTCCACCTCCCCTTGCTCTTCAAGCGTTTTTCAACCCGGAGACGTCGACGTTATTTTGCCCGCCAGTGGGGGGCGGATGGAGTCATCGCCTCTATGTTTCCAACAAGCTCGTTTTTCGCTTCGGGCCACCTGCTTAATTCACCCTCTGTACCACCTGATTTGCTTAGTTTTATTTCGCCTCTGTCGCCTAATACTGGTGACCAATGCCTCAGGCGTTGGATGAGTCTGTCGACTGGTGACCTTTGGTCTGCCATTCACGCTGCTCATCGAGCAGCTCATATATTAAACTGATTTTTGGAACTGGGCCGTGGAAAAGAGGCTTGCCTCGTCCCGGCCACGGGTTGCCTCGGTATAGCACTACCTCCGAGCGTGGCCCACTTCCCTCTGGGGAAGAAATAATCAAGTGAAAGCAGAACAAATGACCAAGCAACCAACCTTCACATTCTCTTCTCTTTTCTAGGTAGCATAGCAGCGAGTGGACAGCACGACACGACAGGACGAGGAGCACGTGACCCCCATTACCACATGGTATGCGCAGACAAGTTGCGTTTTGCGGTTCCGGAGAGGTTGAAAAGGCATACTTACCTGACGCGGGAGGCACTGTGATCAGGGAGGCAGTCCTCTCAAGGTGAGGCTCTTTCATTGCACTTCGATTGGGTTGACCCTTGCGATTACCCCAAATGTGGGTAACTCGAGCGTATAATTTCTGGTAGTGGGGACCTGCGTTCGCGCTAGTCCCCGCACCAAACCCCGGTGGCAAAGTTGGCTAATGGGAAGGTTTGTTGGTAACGTTTCAGGCAGGGCAGGGAAGGAGATGCGGTGGCGGTGTAAGGACTAAGGAAGGTGAGTTGTATTTGTGAATTCCACTGCTGAAATTGTAGGTGAATGTTCCGTACTTGGTGCACTGCAAAACTGTGATTTTATTTCTTTCATTCTTGGCCGTAGAGAGAGCGAGAGGACGTGTTTATTTCAGCCGCATCGATTTCCATCGATAGACGAGTGAGACAAGAAAATGCCAGCGGGTCGAGCTCTTATCCTCGTGCATCGTTTCGAAAACGTAAGTGGATGTGTGTTTGTACTGCTCCATCGCGATAGATTTCTTTTGCGTTGTGTTATGTTGCGTTCTGGAGAGCCCGTTTTGCATTGAGTAACTGAGGACCCGCCAGATCAGTTGGCGTTACATTTCTGTGGCCAACACTTTGTGGTTTCTCTATGTTATCAGTTAATTGGATTGTTATCATAAAAAGTAAATCTTTCATGGTCAGGATAGTGTCTTATCGGCCCTTTGAATACGTACTGTCCGTGTTGAGCAGGGAACAGTAAGACTTTGAAGTGCGCTACGTCACGTAAGTCACGTTTTCGCAGGATCAATGTTGTAGTGTTGTAGCCTTCGTTGTATGCATATCATCCGGGCTAGGTTAACTTCCATCTAATGCATAACAGTGCATGCATTTTTTACTTGTCGTATCCTGTTCTTTGCTCACACGAAAAGATACGTTTCATGTCATAAACGTTGGATTGATAAGATCTCGCGCGCACGCGCTCCCTTGGGAATACAAGTTCCACTTTCTCGTGTGAACTATTTTGTTTTTGTTGTATGTCTCATCTTTGACATATCGTTGGCATGTTGTGTTCAAAAAACCTGGTTTGGAATGTTCTTTCATTAAAGGAAACTGAGATTTTTTGAGATAATCAAGTGTACAGAAGGAAAAAGGGAAGCCTACAACACGGGGTATTCCCAGGCGGTCTCCCATCCAAGTACTAACCCCGCCCGACAGGGCTTAACTTCGGTGATCGGACGAGAACCGGTGTTTTCCCTGTGGTATGGTCGTAGACAAGTAATTCGCCGTGAAAATTAACTTTGTTATAAGGGAAAATAAAAACGAGGTCAGAGCAAGCACAATGTGCATTTGTCCTCTTGCCGTCAACGCAAGTGCCATGCAATGCTGGTCCTGCTGCCCACTGTACAAGGGCGATCGTTGTGTGCGCCTCGCTTTCAGGTTGGCTTTGGGCATTCCTTCCTTGGCACGGATTGTAATCGGACCACCATATCTCGTGGCCATGAGACTGGGAGCACCTTGTCCGCTGTGAGCATTTACGGGCATCGGCTTCTCGGCCTTTTGGCTAAGATCAAGTGTAGTATCTGTTCTTATCAGCTTAATATCTGATACGCTGCTCATCGAGCAGCTCATATATTAAACTGATTTTTGGAACTGGGCCGTGGAAAAGAGGCTTGCCTCGTCCCGGCCACGGGTTGCCTCGGTATAGCACTACCTCCGAGCGTGGCCCACTTCCCTCTGGGGAAGAAATAATCAAGTGAAAGCAGAACAAATGACCAAGCAACCAACCTTCACATTTCTCTTCTCTTTTCTAGGTAGCATAGCAGCGAGTGGACAGCACGACACGACAGGACGAGGAGCACGTGACCCCCATTACCACATGGTATGCGCAGACAAGTTGCGTTTTTGCGGTTCCGGAGAGGTTGAAAAGGCATACTTACCTGACGCGGGTTTTTATTATCTGCCAGGTTCGTGCCTTTCCTTGTGGTACGCGTAAGTTCCGTATTGGAATTGGAGTGTGGGGACAAGCGTTTTTGGGATTTGTGGTAAGATTTTTGATTCCTGAGTTTTACTGGTGACCCTCCTGGGGACTTATGCTTGGCGTCCTGCCATAACCCAGGGTAGCCAGTCTTTCTGTTCCCTTCCTGGGAGCTTTGCTTTCCGGGGGGACTGTTTTTTCTCTTTTTCCCTTTTCATCATGCCTCTTGCGGCCTTTAAGAGGACAGTAGTCCTCGACCTTTCCGATGTTCCAACCTCTGTTCCCAGGGCGGAACTTGTTACAGCCATCAAGGGAAAGTTCACCCCCTTTGTGATTGACAGTATTCAGTTTGTTCCCGTAAAACTGGTTCAGATTACTTTCGCTGACCCAAAATGTAAAAATATTGTTGAAGGTTATGATTTTGTCACTTTAGCTGGTGCTAAGTGCAAAGTCATGTATGCTGGGCCTCGAGCTCAAAATGTTATGTTGTATCACTATCCCTTTGAGGAGAGTGATGATCGCCTCCGGCCCTACTTTTCCTCGTACGGGAAGGTGGAGACGATAAGGCACCAGCATTACCCGGGTGACCCTGCAATCTGCACTGGAGCCCGTATCATCAAAATGGTTCGTTCTGGCCGGATCCCTCGTAATCTGGACATTGCTGGATATAAATGTAAGGTGTGGTATGTGGGTCAGCCGGCCGAATGTGATATCTGTCGTGGGGAACACCTCACCAAAAACTGTGACTTGCGCGGGAAGTGCCGCAGGTGTCGGGAGCCTGGTCACATGGCCAGGGATTGCCCAACCCCCCCAATGCCTGGGGGAACCCACCATCTTCGCCTGCGACCCCCGCCCATCCGTCCGCTTCACTTGTTGTTGGTGCCACTCCCCCGGAGTCGCTGCCTCCCCTCCTGGATGTCAGTTCTGGTCCTGAGGACCTTCCCACTTCTCCTGCAAGCTCTGACCATGAGGACTCTGGGGACGAGGGGGTAACCCTTCGTCCTCCTGCCCCCACGCAACCTGGTATTTCAAGTTGGGGTTCCCACACCGACCTCAGGGACAATGAGTTATCCCCCCTGGTACTCCACCCATGGCCTCTCCTGCCACCAGTAAATGTTAAGGAGGGTGCGGCCCTCCCTAAAACGGTAATGGTGGGTCCTCGACGCGCGTGCAGGTGGCTGCCTCCCCCGCCGCTGCGTCTGATGGTTTGGCTGCGCCACAGAGTAATACAATGTTAACACTAGTAGTAACGTAGTTGGTGTAATGGACAATACTACTATAGTTAATGGAAAAGAAATGGAAATGGATAATAGTAATAATGTAGTTACTGGAAAAGAAATGACAAATAATGCTGTAGTTAATGGAAAAGAAATGGAAATGGATAATAGTAATAATGGAAAAGAAATGGATACGAATGATAATGAACTAGTTAATGAGACTGAATACAGTCAAAGTATATTTAGTGACGATGACCCTTTAACGGGCATCAATGTAACCCCTGTAAATACCCCACAGGTTCTATCTCTGTCTCCCGTAATGGTTAACGAGGTCGAGCTGACTGATTCACCAGTCACTAAGCGTGGACTTTCGGATGTTGAGGCTTCCTCTGATGATCAGGTCAAGTCTAAGAAGAAAGCGAAGAAACCTCTTCCTGGTTCTGCGGTCCCCGGCCGCTCGAAGTCTGGAAAGGGCAGGGAGTCTGGGAGGGCTGTTCATTCTGGCCTTCCCTCCTTGGCTCCCCCTGCCCCGGTTCGGAGCCGTCGCTCCTAGTTGTGCTGTCTCTCTCTTTCTTCTCAGTTATGGCTCTCTCTATCCTCTCCTTAAACACCAATGGTCTCAGGGACTCGTCCAAGCGCGCTGGTGTTCTGCACTGGTTACGTTCCTTTCCTCAGGTCCCTGACATTGTCTGCCTACAAGAGGGCCCACTGCTCTTCAGACAGTGAATGTCAGTCTGGTTTCGTTCATCTGGTTTTAATGCAGTTGCTTCTGTTGGCTCTGCACACTCTTGTGGTTGCATCATTTTATTCCGCCCCACGGTCACCCTTACGAGCTCTTGGTGTGACACCGCTGGGCGTGTTGTTTTTTGCCACTTTACCCATTCTGGGCACCCGTTTCGTATCTGCTGTCTCTACGCCCCCAATCGCAACCCAGCCCGTGACGACTTCCTGGACGACGTCTCGTCTTGGGTTGATCCCACCTATCCGACCTTCCTTGCCGGGGACTTTAACACTGTGTTCGACCGCGCCCTCGATCGTCGGGGCTCCAATGTCTCTGACACTTCCCGCGAAAGTACTGCTACCTTAAAACGTCTTTTTGACTCCTGCTGTTGTCTGGACATTTGGAGGCACCTGCATCCTTCCGATTCTGCCTTCTCTTGGACTCGCTCAGACGGCCTTATGGCCTCCCGTATTGATCTCATTGGTGCCCCGTACTCCTGTTACCATCAGTCTTGACTTGCGATATTATTCCTTGTCCGTTTTCGGATCACTGTGGTGTGGTGCTTTCTTGTAGTGTCCCAGACATTGCTGCTCCTGGGACAGTTTCTGGAAGCTCAACATTTCTGTCCTCAATGATGAGGACTATATCCAGCATATCACTAATTTTTGGTCCGTTTGGAGGCAGTCCATGCTGTCCTTCCCGTCACTAGCTAAGTGGTGGGATAAGGGCAAGAGCCAAATCAAAGGCCTCACAATTAAATATTGCGCTGAGCGCTCGAAAGAAAACATCGCAGTGTCGAGACCTCCTTGGCCGACTAGCTGGGCATCTTAAGAACCGTGTTGATGCCGGTTTCACCTCCTGTGTTGAGCCGTACCATTCTACCCTGTCTGCCCTTGCTGCCCTAGACCTCGAGGCAGCTCGGGGAGCCCAAGTCCGTGCTCGGGCCAATGGGTTGAGGAAGGTGAAACCTCCTCGGCCTTTTTCTTCCGTCTGGAAAAGAAGCGTGCCGCCGACCGACTTATTTCAGCACTTCGATGCGATGATGGCACAGTGGTCTCGAGTTCAAAGGACCTATGCCAGGCTTTTGCTTCCTTTTATTCTAACTTGTTTAGTGCCGAGCCTACTGACGGGGACGTGGCTCTTTCCCTGCTCGACGCCCTCACCTCCACCTTGTCCGCCGACCAGGCTCAACAGTGTGATGGTCCTCTCCAGTCGGAGGAGTGTTATACTGCTTTATGTGGGATGGCTCGAGGCAAGACCCCGGGCTTGGATGGCCTCCCTATGGAGTTTTATGTCAAATTCTGGCCGGTGCTCGGACAGGACCTCGTGCTCGTCCTGAACTCATGTTATGAGGCTGGCACTCTCAGCCTCTCTCAGCGTCGAGGCATCATTTCTCTCATCTTTAAGACGGGTGACCGGCTGAACCCTCGTAACTGGCGGCCAATTTCCCTCCTTAGTGTGGACTACAAGCTCGCTGCCCGCGTCATCGCTGGGCGTCTCCTGAAGGTTATTCATGCCGTGGTGGCTGAGGATCAAACCTGTGGTGTCCCCGGTCGTTATATTGGTGAGAACGTCGCTTATCTCCGAGACATGGTCCATTACGCCACGCAATCCGGGTCTCCTTGTGCCATCCTCTCGCTCGACCAAGAAAAAGCGTTTGATCGCGTTGATTGGTCCTTTCTGCATGCCACCCTCTGCAGAATGGGTTTCCAAACCTCCTTTCTGCGCTGGATCCGCCTTTTCTATAATGCTGTTCAGAGTGCTGTCATTGTTAACGGTCATGTCTCAAACTTTTTCAGTCTCACACGGGGGGTGCGTCAAGGCTGCCCCCTCGCACCTTTGCTGTATGTTATGGTCGCTGAGGTCTTGGCCGCCAATATTCGAGCAAATCCCGCCATTACTGGACCTTTGCTGCCTGGACTGCCCTCACCGCTCTCTCCAATTTCCCAGTACGCGGATGACACATCGCTCATCTTGTCCTCCGATGCCTCCATTAGGGCTGTTTTTGACACCTACACAAGGTATGAGCTTGGTTCTGGATCCAAGCTCAACCTGACAAAGTCTCGCGGCTTGTGGCTGGGGTCTTGGGCTGGCCGAACTGACCCCCCTGTCCCTCTCGACTGGACATCTTCTAAGCTTAAAATCCTCGGAGTCTTCATTGGCCCGCATGACATTGATGAACTAATTGGCGGCCTCGGATAGAGGCTGTGGAACGCGTCCTCTCCTCCTGGCGTCAGCGCTCCTTGTCTTTTCATGGCAAGGCTTTGGTCATCAATTGCCTGGCCCTCGCCAGGGTTTGGTATGTGGCATCCCTGGTCCACATGCCCCCCTGGGTACTTAAAGAACTTAACTCCCTTGTTTTCTCATTCTTCTGGAAAACCAAGCGGGAGCTCGTTGCACGTGCTGTGGTCGTTCAGCCCACATCGCTGGGAGGTTTCTCGGTGGTGGACATTAAGCTCAAGGTTTGGTCGCTTCTGGGTCAGTGGGTCAAACGGTCTACTTTGTCCTCGTCAAGCTGGTCCTCCTTTGTGTCGTACTGGTTTCAATCGTGTTTTGCTGCCTCCTCTCTTGATGTTTTCTCCCGTCCCGCTGCCTTCGACAGGTCCCTGTTACCGCCATTTTACTCCTCTTTGCTTTTGGCCTGGGAGTCGCTTGGTGGCTCTTTTTCCCCCTCCCGGGGAACTTTGGTTTTCGCATCCTCTGACCCTCACGTTGTCGCCTCCGTGGCTTTTTTTCTCTGCCAAAGTCGGTTACCAGTTTCTTTTATCCTGTTCCTCTGTCACACCGCACTGTGTAGTTAAGTTCTTTCCCTCCTTTGGGGACCTTTACTGGTATGATACGTGGCGCCAGTTCCACTTCTTTGATTTTGACCGCTTTGTTGTTGATTTCTCCTGGAAGGTAGCTCATGGTGTGATTTACACTGCTGAGCGTCTTCTCTCTTTTGGTTTATCTGTCTCCTCCGCTTGTTTTTGTGGTCCTGTCGTCGAGTCACTGTCGCATTTGCTCTTTGTGTGTCCCCTTGCTCAAAGTGTTGTTGGTTGGCTACAGTCCCTCCTTTTTCATTTCTCGCCTATGTGTCCTGTGCTTGAGCGTCGCCATTTACTTTTTGGTTTCAATTCCACTGAGCTTCACGCAGTGCCCAAAGTCTTCAGTTACCTGTTGTGTGCCTGTAAGTTTCACATCTGGCTGGCCCGCAATGACTACCGCTTTCGTTCTGTCAACCTGGGGCCCTCGCCGTCATTGAGGGAGCAAAGGCCCGTGTCAAGTTCCACCTCCCCTTGCTCTTCAAGCGTTTTTCAACCCGGAGACGTCGACGTTATTTTGCCCGCCAGTGGGGGGCGGATGGAGTCATCGCCTCTATGTTTCCAACAAGCTCGTTTTTCGCTTCGGGCCACCTGCTTAATTCACCCTCTGTACCACCTGATTTGCTTAGTTTTATTTCGCCTCTGTCGCCTAATACTGGTGACCAATGCCTCAGGCGTTGGATGAGTCTGTCGACTGGTGACCTTTGGTCTGCCATTCACGCTGCTCATCGAGCAGCTCATATATTAAACTGATTTTTGGAACTGGGCCGTGGAAAAGAGGCTTGCCTCGTCCCGGCCACGGGTTGCCTCGGTATAGCACTACCTCCGAGCGTGGCCCACTTCCCTCTGGGGAAGAAATAATCAAGTGAAAGCAGAACAAATGACCAAGCAACCAACCTTCACATTCTCTTCTCTTTTCTAGGTAGCATAGCAGCGAGTGGACAGCACGACACGACAGGACGAGGAGCACGTGACCCCCATTACCACATGGTATGCGCAGACAAGTTGCGTTTTGCGGTTCCGGAGAGGTTGAAAAGGCATACTTACCTGACGCGGGAGGCACTGTGATCAGGGAGGCAGTCCTCTCAAGGTGAGGCTCTTTCATTGCACTTCGATTGGGTTGACCCTTGCGATTACCCCAAATGTGGGTAACTCGAGCGTATAATTTCTGGTAGTGGGGACCTGCGTTCGCGCTAGTCCCCGCACCAAACCCCGGTGGCAAAGTTGGCTAATGGGAAGGTTTGTTGGTAACGTTTCAGGCAGGGCAGGGAAGGAGATGCGGTGGCGGTGTAAGGACTAAGGAAGGTGAGTTGTATTTGTGAATTCCACTGCTGAAATTGTAGGTGAATGTTCCGTACTTGGTGCACTGCAAAACTGTGATTTTATTTCTTTCATTCTTGGCCGTAGAGAGAGCGAGAGGACGTGTTTATTTCAGCCGCATCGATTTCCATCGATAGACGAGTGAGACAAGAAAATGCCAGCGGGTCGAGCTCTTATCCTCGTGCATCGTTTCGAAAACGTAAGTGGATGTGTGTTTGTACTGCTCCATCGCGATAGATTTCTTTTGCGTTGTGTTATGTTGCGTTCTGGAGAGCCCGTTTTGCATTGAGTAACTGAGGACCCGCCAGATCAGTTGGCGTTACATTTCTGTGGCCAACACTTTGTGGTTTCTCTATGTTATCAGTTAATTGGATTGTTATCATAAAAAGTAAATCTTTCATGGTCAGGATAGTGTCTTATCGGCCCTTTGAATACGTACTGTCCGTGTTGAGCAGGGAACAGTAAGACTTTGAAGTGCGCTACGTCACGTAAGTCACGTTTTCGCAGGATCAATGTTGTAGTGTTGTAGCCTTCGTTGTATGCATATCATCCGGGCTAGGTTAACTTCCATCTAATGCATAACAGTGCATGCATTTTTTACTTGTCGTATCCTGTTCTTTGCTCACACGAAAAGATACGTTTCATGTCATAAACGTTGGATTGATAAGATCTCGCGCGCACGCGCTCCCTTGGGAATACAAGTTCCACTTTCTCGTGTGAACTATTTTGTTTTTGTTGTATGTCTCATCTTTGACATATCGTTGGCATGTTGTGTTCAAAAAACCTGGTTTGGAATGTTCTTTCATTAAAGGAAACTGAGATTTTTTGAGATAATCAAGTGTACAGAAGGAAAAAGGGAAGCCTACAACACGGGGTATTCCCAGGCGGTCTCCCATCCAAGTACTAACCCCGCCCGACAGGGCTTAACTTCGGTGATCGGACGAGAACCGGTGTTTTCCCTGTGGTATGGTCGTAGACAAGTAATTCGCCGTGAAAATTAACTTTGTTATAAGGGAAAATAAAAACGAGGTCAGAGCAAGCACAATGTGCATTTGTCCTCTTGCCGTCAACGCAAGTGCCATGCAATGCTGGTCCTGCTGCCCACTGTACAAGGGCGATCGTTGTGTGCGCCTCGCTTTCAGGTTGGCTTTGGGCATTCCTTCCTTGGCACGGATTGTAATCGGACCACCATATCTCGTGGCCATGAGACTGGGAGCACCTTGTCCGCTGTGAGCATTTACGGGCATCGGCTTCTCGGCCTTTTGGCTAAGATCAAGTGTAGTATCTGTTCTTATCAGCTTAATATCTGATACGCTGCTCATCGAGCAGCTCATATATTAAACTGATTTTTGGAACTGGGCCGTGGAAAAGAGGCTTGCCTCGTCCCGGCCACGGGTTGCCTCGGTATAGCACTACCTCCGAGCGTGGCCCACTTCCCTCTGGGGAAGAAATAATCAAGTGAAAGCAGAACAAATGACCAAGCAACCAACCTTCACATTTCTCTTCTCTTTTCTAGGTAGCATAGCAGCGAGTGGACAGCACGACACGACAGGACGAGGAGCACGTGACCCCCATTACCACATGGTATGCGCAGACAAGTTGCGTTTTTGCGGTTCCGGAGAGGTTGAAAAGGCATACTTACCTGACGCGGGTTTTTATTATCTGCCAGGTTCGTGCCTTTCCTTGTGGTACGCGTAAGTTCCGTATTGGAATTGGAGTGTGGGGACAAGCGTTTTTGGGATTTGTGGTAAGATTTTTGATTCCTGAGTTTTACTGGTGACCCTCCTGGGGACTTATGCTTGGCGTCCTGCCATAACCCAGGGTAGCCAGTCTTTCTGTTCCCTTCCTGGGAGCTTTGCTTTCCGGGGGGACTGTTTTTTCTCTTTTTCCCTTTTCATCATGCCTCTTGCGGCCTTTAAGAGGACAGTAGTCCTCGACCTTTCCGATGTTCCAACCTCTGTTCCCAGGGCGGAACTTGTTACAGCCATCAAGGGAAAGTTCACCCCCTTTGTGATTGACAGTATTCAGTTTGTTCCCGTAAAACTGGTTCAGATTACTTTCGCTGACCCAAAATGTAAAAATATTGTTGAAGGTTATGATTTTGTCACTTTAGCTGGTGCTAAGTGCAAAGTCATGTATGCTGGGCCTCGAGCTCAAAATGTTATGTTGTATCACTATCCCTTTGAGGAGAGTGATGATCGCCTCCGGCCCTACTTTTCCTCGTACGGGAAGGTGGAGACGATAAGGCACCAGCATTACCCGGGTGACCCTGCAATCTGCACTGGAGCCCGTATCATCAAAATGGTTCGTTCTGGCCGGATCCCTCGTAATCTGGACATTGCTGGATATAAATGTAAGGTGTGGTATGTGGGTCAGCCGGCCGAATGTGATATCTGTCGTGGGGAACACCTCACCAAAAACTGTGACTTGCGCGGGAAGTGCCGCAGGTGTCGGGAGCCTGGTCACATGGCCAGGGATTGCCCAACCCCCCCAATGCCTGGGGGAACCCACCATCTTCGCCTGCGACCCCCGCCCATCCGTCCGCTTCACTTGTTGTTGGTGCCACTCCCCCGGAGTCGCTGCCTCCCCTCCTGGATGTCAGTTCTGGTCCTGAGGACCTTCCCACTTCTCCTGCAAGCTCTGACCATGAGGACTCTGGGGACGAGGGGGTAACCCTTCGTCCTCCTGCCCCCACGCAACCTGGTATTTCAAGTTGGGGTTCCCACACCGACCTCAGGGACAATGAGTTATCCCCCCTGGTACTCCACCCATGGCCTCTCCTGCCACCAGTAAATGTTAAGGAGGGTGCGGCCCTCCCTAAAACGGTAATGGTGGGTCCTCGACGCGCGTGCAGGTGGCTGCCTCCCCCGCCGCTGCGTCTGATGGTTTGGCTGCGCCACAGAGTAATACAATGTTAACACTAGTAGTAACGTAGTTGGTGTAATGGACAATACTACTATAGTTAATGGAAAAGAAATGGAAATGGATAATAGTAATAATGTAGTTACTGGAAAAGAAATGACAAATAATGCTGTAGTTAATGGAAAAGAAATGGAAATGGATAATAGTAATAATGGAAAAGAAATGGATACGAATGATAATGAACTAGTTAATGAGACTGAATACAGTCAAAGTATATTTAGTGACGATGACCCTTTAACGGGCATCAATGTAACCCCTGTAAATACCCCACAGGTTCTATCTCTGTCTCCCGTAATGGTTAACGAGGTCGAGCTGACTGATTCACCAGTCACTAAGCGTGGACTTTCGGATGTTGAGGCTTCCTCTGATGATCAGGTCAAGTCTAAGAAGAAAGCGAAGAAACCTCTTCCTGGTTCTGCGGTCCCCGGCCGCTCGAAGTCTGGAAAGGGCAGGGAGTCTGGGAGGGCTGTTCATTCTGGCCTTCCCTCCTTGGCTCCCCCTGCCCCGGTTCGGAGCCGTCGCTCCTAGTTGTGCTGTCTCTCTCTTTCTTCTCAGTTATGGCTCTCTCTATCCTCTCCTTAAACACCAATGGTCTCAGGGACTCGTCCAAGCGCGCTGGTGTTCTGCACTGGTTACGTTCCTTTCCTCAGGTCCCTGACATTGTCTGCCTACAAGAGGGCCCACTGCTCTTCAGACAGTGAATGTCAGTCTGGTTTCGTTCATCTGGTTTTAATGCAGTTGCTTCTGTTGGCTCTGCACACTCTTGTGGTTGCATCATTTTATTCCGCCCCACGGTCACCCTTACGAGCTCTTGGTGTGACACCGCTGGGCGTGTTGTTTTTTGCCACTTTACCCATTCTGGGCACCCGTTTCGTATCTGCTGTCTCTACGCCCCCAATCGCAACCCAGCCCGTGACGACTTCCTGGACGACGTCTCGTCTTGGGTTGATCCCACCTATCCGACCTTCCTTGCCGGGGACTTTAACACTGTGTTCGACCGCGCCCTCGATCGTCGGGGCTCCAATGTCTCTGACACTTCCCGCGAAAGTACTGCTACCTTAAAACGTCTTTTTGACTCCTGCTGTTGTCTGGACATTTGGAGGCACCTGCATCCTTCCGATTCTGCCTTCTCTTGGACTCGCTCAGACGGCCTTATGGCCTCCCGTATTGATCTCATTGGTGCCCCGTACTCCTGTTACCATCAGTCTTGACTTGCGATATTATTCCTTGTCCGTTTTCGGATCACTGTGGTGTGGTGCTTTCTTGTAGTGTCCCAGACATTGCTGCTCCTGGGACAGTTTCTGGAAGCTCAACATTTCTGTCCTCAATGATGAGGACTATATCCAGCATATCACTAATTTTTGGTCCGTTTGGAGGCAGTCCATGCTGTCCTTCCCGTCACTAGCTAAGTGGTGGGATAAGGGCAAGAGCCAAATCAAAGGCCTCACAATTAAATATTGCGCTGAGCGCTCGAAAGAAAACATCGCAGTGTCGAGACCTCCTTGGCCGACTAGCTGGGCATCTTAAGAACCGTGTTGATGCCGGTTTCACCTCCTGTGTTGAGCCGTACCATTCTACCCTGTCTGCCCTTGCTGCCCTAGACCTCGAGGCAGCTCGGGGAGCCCAAGTCCGTGCTCGGGCCAATGGGTTGAGGAAGGTGAAACCTCCTCGGCCTTTTTCTTCCGTCTGGAAAAGAAGCGTGCCGCCGACCGACTTATTTCAGCACTTCGATGCGATGATGGCACAGTGGTCTCGAGTTCAAAGGACCTATGCCAGGCTTTTGCTTCCTTTTATTCTAACTTGTTTAGTGCCGAGCCTACTGACGGGGACGTGGCTCTTTCCCTGCTCGACGCCCTCACCTCCACCTTGTCCGCCGACCAGGCTCAACAGTGTGATGGTCCTCTCCAGTCGGAGGAGTGTTATACTGCTTTATGTGGGATGGCTCGAGGCAAGACCCCGGGCTTGGATGGCCTCCCTATGGAGTTTTATGTCAAATTCTGGCCGGTGCTCGGACAGGACCTCGTGCTCGTCCTGAACTCATGTTATGAGGCTGGCACTCTCAGCCTCTCTCAGCGTCGAGGCATCATTTCTCTCATCTTTAAGACGGGTGACCGGCTGAACCCTCGTAACTGGCGGCCAATTTCCCTCCTTAGTGTGGACTACAAGCTCGCTGCCCGCGTCATCGCTGGGCGTCTCCTGAAGGTTATTCATGCCGTGGTGGCTGAGGATCAAACCTGTGGTGTCCCCGGTCGTTATATTGGTGAGAACGTCGCTTATCTCCGAGACATGGTCCATTACGCCACGCAATCCGGGTCTCCTTGTGCCATCCTCTCGCTCGACCAAGAAAAAGCGTTTGATCGCGTTGATTGGTCCTTTCTGCATGCCACCCTCTGCAGAATGGGTTTCCAAACCTCCTTTCTGCGCTGGATCCGCCTTTTCTATAATGCTGTTCAGAGTGCTGTCATTGTTAACGGTCATGTCTCAAACTTTTTCAGTCTCACACGGGGGGTGCGTCAAGGCTGCCCCCTCGCACCTTTGCTGTATGTTATGGTCGCTGAGGTCTTGGCCGCCAATATTCGAGCAAATCCCGCCATTACTGGACCTTTGCTGCCTGGACTGCCCTCACCGCTCTCTCCAATTTCCCAGTACGCGGATGACACATCGCTCATCTTGTCCTCCGATGCCTCCATTAGGGCTGTTTTTGACACCTACACAAGGTATGAGCTTGGTTCTGGATCCAAGCTCAACCTGACAAAGTCTCGCGGCTTGTGGCTGGGGTCTTGGGCTGGCCGAACTGACCCCCCTGTCCCTCTCGACTGGACATCTTCTAAGCTTAAAATCCTCGGAGTCTTCATTGGCCCGCATGACATTGATGAACTAATTGGCGGCCTCGGATAGAGGCTGTGGAACGCGTCCTCTCCTCCTGGCGTCAGCGCTCCTTGTCTTTTCATGGCAAGGCTTTGGTCATCAATTGCCTGGCCCTCGCCAGGGTTTGGTATGTGGCATCCCTGGTCCACATGCCCCCCTGGGTACTTAAAGAACTTAACTCCCTTGTTTTCTCATTCTTCTGGAAAACCAAGCGGGAGCTCGTTGCACGTGCTGTGGTCGTTCAGCCCACATCGCTGGGAGGTTTCTCGGTGGTGGACATTAAGCTCAAGGTTTGGTCGCTTCTGGGTCAGTGGGTCAAACGGTCTACTTTGTCCTCGTCAAGCTGGTCCTCCTTTGTGTCGTACTGGTTTCAATCGTGTTTTGCTGCCTCCTCTCTTGATGTTTTCTCCCGTCCCGCTGCCTTCGACAGGTCCCTGTTACCGCCATTTTACTCCTCTTTGCTTTTGGCCTGGGAGTCGCTTGGTGGCTCTTTTTCCCCCTCCCGGGGAACTTTGGTTTTCGCATCCTCTGACCCTCACGTTGTCGCCTCCGTGGCTTTTTTTCTCTGCCAAAGTCGGTTACCAGTTTCTTTTATCCTGTTCCTCTGTCACACCGCACTGTGTAGTTAAGTTCTTTCCCTCCTTTGGGGACCTTTACTGGTATGATACGTGGCGCCAGTTCCACTTCTTTGATTTTGACCGCTTTGTTGTTGATTTCTCCTGGAAGGTAGCTCATGGTGTGATTTACACTGCTGAGCGTCTTCTCTCTTTTGGTTTATCTGTCTCCTCCGCTTGTTTTTGTGGTCCTGTCGTCGAGTCACTGTCGCATTTGCTCTTTGTGTGTCCCCTTGCTCAAAGTGTTGTTGGTTGGCTACAGTCCCTCCTTTTTCATTTCTCGCCTATGTGTCCTGTGCTTGAGCGTCGCCATTTACTTTTTGGTTTCAATTCCACTGAGCTTCACGCAGTGCCCAAAGTCTTCAGTTACCTGTTGTGTGCCTGTAAGTTTCACATCTGGCTGGCCCGCAATGACTACCGCTTTCGTTCTGTCAACCTGGGGCCCTCGCCGTCATTGAGGGAGCAAAGGCCCGTGTCAAGTTCCACCTCCCCTTGCTCTTCAAGCGTTTTTCAACCCGGAGACGTCGACGTTATTTTGCCCGCCAGTGGGGGGCGGATGGAGTCATCGCCTCTATGTTTCCAACAAGCTCGTTTTTCGCTTCGGGCCACCTGCTTAATTCACCCTCTGTACCACCTGATTTGCTTAGTTTTATTTCGCCTCTGTCGCCTAATACTGGTGACCAATGCCTCAGGCGTTGGATGAGTCTGTCGACTGGTGACCTTTGGTCTGCCATTCACGCTGCTCATCGAGCAGCTCATATATTAAACTGATTTTTGGAACTGGGCCGTGGAAAAGAGGCTTGCCTCGTCCCGGCCACGGGTTGCCTCGGTATAGCACTACCTCCGAGCGTGGCCCACTTCCCTCTGGGGAAGAAATAATCAAGTGAAAGCAGAACAAATGACCAAGCAACCAACCTTCACATTCTCTTCTCTTTTCTAGGTAGCATAGCAGCGAGTGGACAGCACGACACGACAGGACGAGGAGCACGTGACCCCCATTACCACATGGTATGCGCAGACAAGTTGCGTTTTGCGGTTCCGGAGAGGTTGAAAAGGCATACTTACCTGACGCGGGAGGCACTGTGATCAGGGAGGCAGTCCTCTCAAGGTGAGGCTCTTTCATTGCACTTCGATTGGGTTGACCCTTGCGATTACCCCAAATGTGGGTAACTCGAGCGTATAATTTCTGGTAGTGGGGACCTGCGTTCGCGCTAGTCCCCGCACCAAACCCCGGTGGCAAAGTTGGCTAATGGGAAGGTTTGTTGGTAACGTTTCAGGCAGGGCAGGGAAGGAGATGCGGTGGCGGTGTAAGGACTAAGGAAGGTGAGTTGTATTTGTGAATTCCACTGCTGAAATTGTAGGTGAATGTTCCGTACTTGGTGCACTGCAAAACTGTGATTTTATTTCTTTCATTCTTGGCCGTAGAGAGAGCGAGAGGACGTGTTTATTTCAGCCGCATCGATTTCCATCGATAGACGAGTGAGACAAGAAAATGCCAGCGGGTCGAGCTCTTATCCTCGTGCATCGTTTCGAAAACGTAAGTGGATGTGTGTTTGTACTGCTCCATCGCGATAGATTTCTTTTGCGTTGTGTTATGTTGCGTTCTGGAGAGCCCGTTTTGCATTGAGTAACTGAGGACCCGCCAGATCAGTTGGCGTTACATTTCTGTGGCCAACACTTTGTGGTTTCTCTATGTTATCAGTTAATTGGATTGTTATCATAAAAAGTAAATCTTTCATGGTCAGGATAGTGTCTTATCGGCCCTTTGAATACGTACTGTCCGTGTTGAGCAGGGAACAGTAAGACTTTGAAGTGCGCTACGTCACGTAAGTCACGTTTTCGCAGGATCAATGTTGTAGTGTTGTAGCCTTCGTTGTATGCATATCATCCGGGCTAGGTTAACTTCCATCTAATGCATAACAGTGCATGCATTTTTTACTTGTCGTATCCTGTTCTTTGCTCACACGAAAAGATACGTTTCATGTCATAAACGTTGGATTGATAAGATCTCGCGCGCACGCGCTCCCTTGGGAATACAAGTTCCACTTTCTCGTGTGAACTATTTTGTTTTTGTTGTATGTCTCATCTTTGACATATCGTTGGCATGTTGTGTTCAAAAAACCTGGTTTGGAATGTTCTTTCATTAAAGGAAACTGAGATTTTTTGAGATAATCAAGTGTACAGAAGGAAAAAGGGAAGCCTACAACACGGGGTATTCCCAGGCGGTCTCCCATCCAAGTACTAACCCCGCCCGACAGGGCTTAACTTCGGTGATCGGACGAGAACCGGTGTTTTCCCTGTGGTATGGTCGTAGACAAGTAATTCGCCGTGAAAATTAACTTTGTTATAAGGGAAAATAAAAACGAGGTCAGAGCAAGCACAATGTGCATTTGTCCTCTTGCCGTCAACGCAAGTGCCATGCAATGCTGGTCCTGCTGCCCACTGTACAAGGGCGATCGTTGTGTGCGCCTCGCTTTCAGGTTGGCTTTGGGCATTCCTTCCTTGGCACGGATTGTAATCGGACCACCATATCTCGTGGCCATGAGACTGGGAGCACCTTGTCCGCTGTGAGCATTTACGGGCATCGGCTTCTCGGCCTTTTGGCTAAGATCAAGTGTAGTATCTGTTCTTATCAGCTTAATATCTGATGCTGCTCATCGAGCAGCTCATATATTAAACTGATTTTTGGAACTGGGCCGTGGAAAAGAGGCTTGCCTCGTCCCGGCCACGGGTTGCCTCGGTATAGCACTACCTCCGAGCGTGGCCCACTTCCCTCTGGGGAAGAAATAATCAAGTGAAAGCAGAACAAATGACCAAGCAACCAACCTTCACATTCTCTTCTCTTTTCTAGGTAGCATAGCAGCGAGTGGACAGCACGACACGACAGGACGAGGAGCACGTGACCCCCATTACCACATGGTATGCGCAGACAAGTTGCGTTTTGCGGTTCCGGAGAGGTTGAAAAGGCATACTTACCTGACGCGGGAGGCACTGTGATCAGGGAGGCAGTCCTCTCAAGGTGAGGCTCTTTCATTGCACTTCGATTGGGTTGACCCTTGCGATTACCC
>NW_027179593.1:0-55552 GCF_036669935.1 Montipora foliosa | reverse complement strand
AACAAGTCATATAACGACAAAATGTAGAGTCAAATAGAAGTCTACAACACGAGATATTCCCAAGCGGTCTCCCGTCGAAGTACTACTCTCGCCCTACAGGATTTGACTACGGGGATCGGACGAGACCCGGTTTTTTGCCTGTGGTATGGTCGTAGACGGAAGAAAGCCCGTTCTTGTTGTGTGTTTTGAGCGGGCAAGTTGAACTGAGCAAATAACTGTTTCCTCTGTGATGGTTCTTTAACCCTTCACCGGCAATGGCATTGGTAAAATGCAGAGAGTTAATGTTTCCCGTTCAAAAATTCCTTTCAACATCCGGGGACTCGAGTAAACAAAGCTTTTCCCCGATTCGATTCCATGGAATGTCATTTTCTAAAGCTTGAATTGTGACGACAAGTTTTACAAGCGCGCGTGCTAATTAGCTCAATGCCCACAGAAAACCAAAGTAAAACAAGTCATATAACGACAAAATGTAGAGTCAAATAGAAGTCTACAACACGAGATATTCCCAAGCGGTCTCCCGTCGAAGTACTACTCTCGCCCTACAGGATTTGACTACGGGGATCGGACGAGACCCGGTTTTTTGCCTGTGGTATGGTCGTAGACGGAAGAAAGCCCGTTCTTGTTGTGTGTTTTGAGCGGGCAAGTTGAACTGAGCAAATAACTGTTTCCTCTGTGATGGTTCTTTAACCCTTCACCGGCAATGGCATTGGTAAAATGCAGAGAGTTAATGTTTCCCGTTCAAAAATTCCTTTCAACATCCGGGGACTCGAGTAAACAAAGCTTTTCCCCGATTCGATTCCATGGAATGTCATTTTCTAAAGCTTGAATTGTGACGACAAGTTTTACAAGCGCGCGTGCTAATTAGCTCAATGCCCACAGAAAACCAAAGTAAAACAAGTCATATAACGACAAAATGTAGAGTCAAATAGAAGTCTACAACACGAGATATTCCCAAGCGGTCTCCCGTCGAAGTACTACTCTCGCCCTACAGGATTTGACTACGGGGATCGGACGAGACCCGGTTTTTTGCCTGTGGTATGGTCGTAGACGGAAGAAAGCCCGTTCTTGTTGTGTGTTTTGAGCGGGCAAGTTGAACTGAGCAAATAACTGTTTCCTCTGTGATGGTTCTTTAACCCTTCACCGGCAATGGCATTGGTAAAATGCAGAGAGTTAATGTTTCCCGTTCAAAAATTCCTTTCAACATCCGGGGACTCGAGTAAACAAAGCTTTTCCCCGATTCGATTCCATGGAATGTCATTTTCTAAAGCTTGAATTGTGACGACAAGTTTTACAAGCGCGCGTGCTAATTAGCTCAATGCCCACAGAAAACCAAAGTAAAACAAGTCATATAACGACAAAATGTAGAGTCAAATAGAAGTCTACAACACGAGATATTCCCAAGCGGTCTCCCGTCGAAGTACTACTCTCGCCCTACAGGATTTGACTACGGGGATCGGACGAGACCCGGTTTTTTGCCTGTGGTATGGTCGTAGACGGAAGAAAGCCCGTTCTTGTTGTGTGTTTTGAGCGGGCAAGTTGAACTGAGCGAATAACTGTTTCCTCTGTGATGGTTCTTTAACCCTTCACCGCCAATGGCATTGGTAAAATGCAGAGAGTTAATATTTCCCGTTCAAAAATCCTTTCAACATCCGGGAACTCGAGTAAACAAAGCTTTTCCCCGATTCGATTCCATGGAATGTCATTTTCTAAAGCTTGAATTGTGACGACAAGTTTTACAAGCGCGCGTGCTAATTAGCTCAATGCCCACAGAAAACCAAAGTAAAACAAGTCATATAACGACAAAATGTAGAGTCAAATAGAAGTCTACAACACGAGATATTCCCAAGCGGTCTCTCGTCGAAGTACTACTCTCGCCCTACAGGATTTGACTACGGGGATCGGACGAGACCCGGTTTTTTGCCTGTGGTATGGTCGTAGACGGAAGAAAGCCCGTTCTTGTTGTGTGTTTTGAGCGGGCAAGTTGAACTGAGCAAATAACTGTTTCCTCTGTGATGGTTCTTTAACCCTTCACCGGCAATGGCATTGGTAAAATGCAGAGAGTTAATGTTTCCCGTTCAAAAATTCCTTTCAACATCCGGGGACTCGAGTAAACAAAGCTTTTCCCCGATTCGATTCCATGGAATGTCATTTTCTAAAGCTTGAATTGTGACGACAAGTTTTACAAGCGCGCGTGCTAATTAGCTCAATGCCCACAGAAAACCAAAGTAAAACAAGTCATATAACGACAAAATGTAGAGTCAAATAGAAGTCTACAACACGAGATATTCCCAAGCGGTCTCCCGTCGAAGTACTACTCTCGCCCTACAGGATTTGACTACGGGGATCGGACGAGACCCGGTTTTTTGCCTGTGGTATGGTCGTAGACGGAAGAAAGCCCGTTCTTGTTGTGTGTTTTGAGCGGGCAAGTTGAACTGAGCAAATAACTGTTTCCTCTGTGATGGTTCTTTAACCCTTCACCGGCAATGGCATTGGTAAAATGCAGAGAGTTAATGTTTCCCGTTCAAAAATTCCTTTCAACATCCGGGACTCGAGTAAACAAAGCTTTTCCCCGATTCGATTCCATGGAATGTCATTTTCTAAAGCTTGAATTGTGACGACAAGTTTTACAAGCGCGCGTGCTAATTAGCTCAATGCCCACAGAAAACCAAAGTAAAACAAGTCATATAACGACAAAATGTA
Source organism: Montipora foliosa (assembly GCF_036669935.1). Classification (NCBI taxonomy): domain Eukaryota; kingdom Metazoa; phylum Cnidaria; class Anthozoa; order Scleractinia; family Acroporidae; genus Montipora; species Montipora foliosa. Next base: position 52,852 of record NW_027179593.1, on the reverse strand, counting down.
GAGTCAAATAGAAGTCTACAACACGAGATATTCCCAAGCGGTCTCCCGTCGAAGTACTACTCTCGCCCTACAGGATTTGACTACGGGGATCGGACGAGACCCGGTTTTTTGCCTGTGGTATGGTCGTAGACGGAAGAAAGCCCGTTCTTGTTGTGTGTTTTGAGCGGGCAAGTTGAACTGAGCAAATAACTGTTTCCTCTGTGATGGTTCTTTAACCCTTCACCGGCAATGGCATTGGTAAAATGCAGAGAGTTAATGTTTCCCGTTCAAAAATTCCTTTCAAAAACCGGGGACTCGAGTAAACAAAGCTTTTCCCCGATTCGATTCCATGGAATGTCATTTTCTAAAGCTTGAATTGTGACGACAAGTTTTACAAGCGCGCGTGCTAATTAGCTCAATGCCCACAGAAAACCAAAGTAAAACAAGTCATATAACGACAAAATGTAGAGTCAAATAGAAGTCTACAACACGAGATATTCCCAAGCGGTCTCCCGTCGAAGTACTACTCTCGCCCTACAGGATTTGACTACGGGGATCGGACGAGACCCGTTTTTTTGCCTGTGGTATGGTCGTAGACGGAAGAAAGCCCGTTCTTGTTGTGTGTTTTGAGCGGGCAAGTTGAACTGAGCAAATAACTGTTTCCTCTGTGATGGTTCTTTAACCCTTCACCGGCAATGGCATTGGTAAAATGCAGAGAGTTAATGTTTCCCGTTCAAAAATTCCTTTCAACATCCGGGGACTCGAGTAAACAAAGCTTTTCCCCGATTCGATTCCATGGAATGTCATTTTCTAAAGCTTGAATTGTGACGACAAGTTTTACAAGCGCGCGTGCTAATTAGCTCAATGCCCACAGAAAACCAAAGTAAAACAAGTCATATAACGACAAAATGTAGAGTCAAATAGAAGTCTACAACACGAGATATTCCCAAGCGGTCTCCCGTCGAAGTACTACTCTCGCCCTACAGGATTTGACTACGGGGATCGGACGAGACCCGGTTTTTTGCCTGTGGTATGGTCGTAGACGGAAGAAAGCCCGTTCTTGTTGTGTGTTTTGAGCGGGCAAGTTGAACTGAGCAAATAACTGTTTCCTCTGTGATGGTTCTTTAACCCTTCACCGGCAATGGCATTGGTAAAATGCAGAGAGTTAATGTTTCCCGTTCAAAAATTCCTTTCAACATCCGGGGACTCGAGTAAACAAAGCTTTTCCCCGATTCGATTCCATGGAATGTCATTTTCTAAAGCTTGAATTGTGACGACAAGTTTTACAAGCGCGCGTGCTAATTAGCTCAATGCCCAAAGAAAACCAAAGTAAAACAAGTCATATAACGACAAAATGTAGAGTCAAATAGAAGTCTACAACACGAGATATTCCCAAGCGGTCTCCCGTCGAAGTACTACTCTCGCCCTACAGGATTTGACTACGGGGATCGGACGAGACCCGGTTTTTTGCCTGTGGTATGGTCGTAGACGGAAGAAAGCCCGTTCTTGTTGTGTGTTTTGAGCGGGCAAGTTGAACTGAGCAAATAACTGTTTCCTCTGTGATGGTTCTTTAACCCTTCACCGGCAATGGCATTGGTAAAATGCAGAGAGTTAATGTTTCCCGTTCAAAAATTCCTTTCAACATCCGGGGACTCGAGTAAACAAAGCTTTTCCCCGATTCGATTCCATGGAATGTCATTTTCTAAAGCTTGAATTGTGACGACAAGTTTTACAAGCGCGCGTGCTAATTAGCTCAATGCCCACAGAAAACCAAAGTAAAACAAGTCATATAACGACAAAATGTAGAGTCAAATAGAAGTCTACAACACGAGATATTCCCAAGCGGTCTCCCGTCGAAGTACTACTCTCGCCCTACAGGATTTGACTACGGGGATCGGACGAGACCCGGTTTTTTGCCTGTGGTATGGTCGTAGACGGAAGAAAGCCCGTTCTTGTTGTGTGTTTTGAGCGGGCAAGTTGAACTGAGCAAATAACTGTTTCCTCTGTGATGGTTCTTTAACCCTTCACCGGCAATGGCATTGGTAAAATGCAGAGAGTTAATGTTTCCCGTTCAAAAATTCCTTTCAACATCCGGGACTCGAGTAAACAAAGCTTTTCCCCGATTCGATTCCATGGAATGTCATTTTCTAAAGCTTGAATTGTGACGACAAGTTTTACAAGCGCGCGTGCTAATTAGCTCAATGCCCACAGAAAACCAAAGTAAAACAAGTCATATAACGACAAAATGTAGAGTCAAATAGAAGTCTACAACACGAGATATTCCCAAGCGGTCTCCCGTCGAAGTACTACTCTCGCCCTACAGGATTTGACTACGGGGATCGGACGAGACCCGGTTTTTTGCCTGTGGTATGGTCGTAGACGGAAGAAAGCCCGTTCTTGTTGTGTGTTTTGAGCGGGCAAGTTGAACTGAGCAAATAACTGTTTCCTCTGTGATGGTTCTTTAACCCTTCACCGGCAATGGCATTGGTAAAATGCAGAGAGTTAATGTTTCCCGTTCAAAAATTCCTTTCAACATCCGGGGACTCGAGTAAACAAAGCTTTTCCCCGATTCGATTCCATGGAATGTCATTTTCTAAAGCTTGAATTGTGACGACAAGTTTTACAAGCGCGCGTGCTAATTAGCTCAATGCCCACAGAAAACCAAAGTAAAACAAGTCATATAACGACAAAATGTAGAGTCAAATAGAAGTCTACAACACGAGATATTCCCAAGCGGTCTCCCGTCGAAGTACTACTCTCGCCCTACAGGATTTGACTACGGGGATCGGACGAGACCCGGTTTTTTGCCTGTGGTATGGTCGTAGACGGAAGAAAGCCCGTTCTTGTTGTGTGTTTTGAGCGGGCAAGTTGAACTGAGCAAATAACTGTTTCCTCTGTGATGGTTCTTTAACCCTTCACCGGCAATGGCATTGGTAAAATGCAGAGAGTTAATGTTTCCCGTTCAAAAATTCCTTTCAACATCCGGGGACTCGAGTAAACAAAGCTTTTCCCCGATTCGATTCCATGGAATGTCATTTTCTAAAGCTTGAATTGTGACGACAAGTTTTACAAGCGCGCGTGCTAATTAGCTCAATGCCCACAGAAAACCAAAGTAAAACAAGTCATATAACGACAAAATGTAGAGTCAAATAGAAGTCTACAACACGAGATATTCCCAAGCGGTCTCCCGTCGAAGTACTACTCTCGCCCTACAGGATTTGACTACGGGGATCGGACGAGACCCGTTTATTTGCCTGTGGTATGGTCGTAGACGGAAGAAAGCCCGTTCTTGTTGTGTGTTTTGAGCGGGCAAGTTGAACTGAGCAAATAACTGTTTCCTCTGTGATGGTTCTTTAACCCTTCACCGGCAATGGCATTGGTAAAATGCAGAGAGTTAATGTTTCCCGTTCAAAAATTCCTTTCAACATCCGGGGACTCGAGTAAACAAAGCTTTTCCCCGATTCGATTCCATGGAATGTCATTTTCTAAAGCTTGAATTGTGACGACAAGTTTTACAAGCGCGCGTGCTAATTAGCTCAATGCCCACAGAAAACCAAAGTAAAACAAGTCATATAACGACAAAATGTAGAGTCAAATAGAAGTCTACAACACGAGATATTCCCAAGCGGTCTCCCGTCGAAGTACTACTCTCGCCCTACAGGATTTGACTACGGGGATCGGACGAGACCCGGTTTTTTGCCTGTGGTATGGTCGTAGACGGAAGAAAGCCCGTTCTTGTTGTGTGTTTTGAGCGGGCAAGTTGAACTGAGCAAATAACTGTTTCCTCTGTGATGGTTCTTTAACCCTTCACCGGCAATGGCATTGGTAAAATGCAGAGAGTTAATGTTTCCCGTTCAAAAATTCCTTTCAACATCCGGGGACTCGAGTAAACAAAGCTTTTCCCCGATTCGATTCCATGGAATGTCATTTTCTAAAGCTTGAATTGTGACGACAAGTTTTACAAGCGCGCGTGCTAATTAGCTCAATGCCCACAGAAAACCAAAGTAAAACAAGTCATATAACGACAAAATGTAGAGTCAAATAGAAGTCTACAACACGAGATATTCCCAAGCGGTCTCCCGTCGAAGTACTACTCTCGCCCTACAGGATTTGACTACGGGGATCGGACGAGACCCGGTTTTTTGCCTGTGGTATGGTCGTAGACGGAAGAAAGCCCGTTCTTGTTGTGTGTTTTGAGCGGGCAAGTTGAACTGAGCAAATAACTGTTTCCTCTGTGATGGTTCTTTAACCCTTCACCGGCAATGGCATTGGTAAAATGCAGAGAGTTAATGTTTCCCGTTCAAAAATTCCTTTCAACATCCGGGGACTCGAGTAAACAAAGCTTTTCCCCGATTCGATTCCATGGAATGTCATTTTCTAAAGCTTGAATTGTGACGACAAGTTTTACAAGCGCGCGTGCTAATTAGCTCAATGCCCACAGAAAACCAAAGTAAAACAAGTCATATAACGACAAAATGTAGAGTCAAATAGAAGTCTACAACACGAGATATTCCCAAGCGGTCTCCCGTCGAAGTACTACTCTCGCCCTACAGGATTTGACTACGGGGATCGGACGAGACCCGGTTTTTTGCCTGTGGTATGGTCGTAGACGGAAGAAAGCCCGTTCTTGTTGTGTGTTTTGAGCGGGCAAGTTGAACTGAGCAAATAACTGTTTCCTCTGTGATGGTTCTTTAACCCTTCACCGGCAATGGCATTGGTAAAATGCAGAGAGTTAATGTTTCCCGTTCAAAAATTCCTTTCAACATCCGGGGACTCGAGTAAACAAAGCTTTTCCCCGATTCGATTCCATGGAATGTCATTTTCTAAAGCTTGAATTGTGACGACAAGTTTTACAAGCGCGCGTGCTAATTAGCTCAATGCCCACAGAAAACCAAAGTAAAACAAGTCATATAACGACAAAATGTAGAGTCAAATAGAAGTCTACAACACGAGATATTCCCAAGCGGTCTCCCGTCGAAGTACTACTCTCGCCCTACAGGATTTGACTACGGGGATCGGACGAGACCCGGTTTTTTGCCTGTGGTATGGTCGTAGACGGAAGAAAGCCCGTTCTTGTTGTGTGTTTTGAGCGGGCAAGTTGAACTGAGCAAATAACTGTTTCCTCTGTGATGGTTCTTTAACCCTTCACCGGCAATGGCATTGGTAAAATGCAGAGAGTTAATGTTTCCCGTTCAAAAATTCCTTTCAACATCCGGGGACTCGAGTAAACAAAGCTTTTCCCCGATTCGATTCCATGGAATGTCATTTTCTAAAGCTTGAATTGTGACGACAAGTTTTACAAGCGCGCGTGCTAATTAGCTCAATGCCCACAGAAAACCAAAGTAAAACAAGTCATATAACGACAAAATGTAGAGTCAAATAGAAGTCTACAACACGAGATATTCCCAAGCGGTCTCCCGTCGAAGTACTACTCTCGCCCTACAGGATTTGACTACGGGGATCGGACGAGACCCGGTTTTTTGCCTGTGGTATGGTCGTAGACGGAAGAAAGCCCGTTCTTGTTGTGTGTTTTGAGCGGGCAAGTTGAACTGAGCAAATAACTGTTTCCTCTGTGATGGTTCTTTAACCCTTCACCGGCAATGGCATTGGTAAAATGCAGAGAGTTAATGTTTCCCGTTCAAAAATTCCTTTCAACATCCGGGGACTCGAGTAAACAAAGCTTTTCCCCGATTCGATTCCATGGAATGTCATTTTCTAAAGCTTGAATTGTGACGACAAGTTTTACAAGCGCGCGTGCTAATTAGCTCAATGCCCACAGAAAACCAAAGTAAAACAAGTCATATAACGACAAAATGTAGAGTCAAATAGAAGTCTACAACACGAGATATTCCCAAGCGGTCTCCCGTCGAAGTACTACTCTCGCCCTACAGGATTTGACTACGGGGATCGGACGAGACCCGGTTTTTTGCCTGTGGTATGGTCGTAGACGGAAGAAAGCCCGTTCTTGTTGTGTGTTTTGAGCGGGCAAGTTGAACTGAGCAAATAACTGTTTCCTCTGTGATGGTTCTTTAACCCTTCACCGGCAATGGCATTGGTAAAATGCAGAGAGTTAATGTTTCCCGTTCAAAAATTCCTTTCAACATCCGGGGACTCGAGTAAACAAAGCTTTTCCCCGATTCGATTCCATGGAATGTCATTTTCTAAAGCTTGAATTGTGACGACAAGTTTTACAAGCGCGCGTGCTAATTAGCTCAATGCCCACAGAAAACCAAAGTAAAACAAGTCATATAACGACAAAATGTAGAGTCAAATAGAAGTCTACAACACGAGATATTCCCAAGCGGTCTCCCGTCGAAGTACTACTCTCGCCCTACAGGATTTGACTACGGGGATCGGACGAGACCCGGTTTTTTGCCTGTGGTATGGTCGTAGACGGAAGAAAGCCCGTTCTTGTTGTGTGTTTTGAGCGGGCAAGTTGAACTGAGCAAATAACTGTTTCCTCTGTGATGGTTCTTTAACCCTTCACCGGCAATGGCATTGGTAAAATGCAGAGAGTTAATGTTTCCCGTTCAAAAATTCCTTTCAACATCCGGGGACTCGAGTAAACAAAGCTTTTCCCCGATTCGATTCCATGGAATGTCATTTTCTAAAGCTTGAATTGTGACGACAAGTTTTACAAGCGCGCGTGCTAATTAGCTCAATGCCCACAGAAAACCAAAGTAAAACAAGTCATATAACGACAAAATGTAGAGTCAAATAGAAGTCTACAACACGAGATATTCCCAAGCGGTCTCCCGTCGAAGTACTACTCTCGCCCTACAGGATTTGACTACGGGGATCGGACGAGACCCGGTTTTTTGCCTGTGGTATGGTCGTAGACGGAAGAAAGCCCGTTCTTGTTGTGTGTTTTGAGCGGGCAAGTTGAACTGAGCAAATAACTGTTTCCTCTGTGATGGTTCTTTAACCCTTCACCGGCAATGGCATTGGTAAAATGCAGAGAGTTAATGTTTCCCGTTCAAAAATTCCTTTCAACATCCGGGGACTCGAGTAAACAAAGCTTTTCCCCGATTCGATTCCATGGAATGTCATTTTCTAAAGCTTGAATTGTGACGACAAGTTTTACAAGCGCGCGTGCTAATTAGCTCAATGCCCACAGAAAACCAAAGTAAAACAAGTCATATAACGACAAAATGTAGAGTCAAATAGAAGTCTACAACACGAGATATTCCCAAGCGGTCTCCCGTCGAAGTACTACTCTCGCCCTACAGGATTTGACTACGGGGATCGGACGAGACCCGGTTTTTTGCCTGTGGTATGGTCGTAGACGGAAGAAAGCCCGTTCTTGTTGTGTGTTTTGAGCGGGCAAGTTGAACTGAGCAAATAACTGTTTCCTCTGTGATGGTTCTTTAACCCTTCACCGGCAATGGCATTGGTAAAATGCAGAGAGTTAATGTTTCCCGTTCAAAAATTCCTTTCAACATCCGGGGACTCGAGTAAACAAAGCTTTTCCCCGATTCGATTCCATGGAATGTCATTTTCTAAAGCTTGAATTGTGACGACAAGTTTTACAAGCGCGCGTGCTAATTAGCTCAATGCCCACAGAAAACCAAAGTAAAACAAGTCATATAACGACAAAATGTAGAGTCAAATAGAAGTCTACAACACGAGATATTCCCAAGCGGTCTCCCGTCGAAGTACTCCCCTCGCCCTAAGATTTGACTACGGGGATCGGACGAAGGACCCGGTTTTTTGCCTGTGGTATGATCGTAGGGACGGAAGAACGCCAGGTTCGTGTTGTGTGTTTTGAGCGGGCAAGTTGATCTAAGCAAATCACTGTATGCTCTGTAATGGTTCTTTAACCCTTCACCGGCAATGGCATTGGTAAAATGCAGAGAGTTAATGTTCCCCGTTCAAAAATTCCTTTCAACATCCGGGACTCGAGTAAACAAAGCTTTTCCCCGATTCGATTCCATGGAATGTCATTTTATAAAGCTTGAATTGTGACGAACAAGTTTTACAAGCGCGCTCTGCGAATTAGCTCAATGCCCACAGAAAACCAAAGTAAAACCAGTCATATAAATAACGACAAAATGTAGATGCAAATAGAAGTCTACAACACGAGATATTCCCAAGCGGTCTTCCCGTCGAAGTACTACTCTCGCCCTACAGGATTTGATCTACGGGGATCGGACGAGACCGGTTTTTTTGCCTGTGGTATGGTCGTCGGACGGAAGAAAGGCCCGTTCTTGTTGTGTGGTTTGAGCGGCGCACAAGTTGAATCTGAGCAAATAACTGTTTACTCTGTGATGGTTCTTTAACCCTTCACCGGCAATGGCATTGGTAAAATGGCAGGAGAGTTAATGTTTCCCGTTCAAAAATTCCTTTCAACATCGGGGACTCGAGTAAACAAAGCTTTCCACCGATTCGATTCCATGGAATGTCATTTTCTAAAGCTTGACTTGTGCCGACAAGTTTTACAAGCGGGGGGGCGCGTGCTAATTAGATTCAATGCCCACAGAAAACCAAAGTAAAAACAGTCATATAACGACAAAATGTAGAGTCAAATAGATAGTCTACAACACGAGATAGTCCCAAGCGGTCTCCCGTCGAAGTACTACTCTCGCCTTACCGGATTGGACTACGGGCGATCGGACGAGACCCGGGTTTGGCCTGTGGTATGGTCGTAGACGGGAGAAAGCCCGTTCTTGTTGTGTGTTTTGAGCGGGCACAGTTGAACTGAGCAAATAAATGTTTCCTCGGTGATGGTTCTTTAACCCTTCACCGGCAATGGCATTGGTAAAATGCAGAGAGTTAATGGTTCCCGTTCAAAAAAATTCCTTTCAAATCATCCGGGGACTCGAGTAAACAAAGCTTTCCCCGATTCGATTCCATGGAAGGTCATGTTTTCTAAAGCTTGAATTGTGACGACACAGTTGTACAACCGCGCGCGTGCTAATTAGCTCAATGCCCACAGAAAACCAAAGTAAAACAAGTCATATAACTACAAAATGTAGAGTCAAATAGGAATGTCTACAACACGAGATATTACCAAGCGGTCTCCCGTCGAAGTACTACTCTCGCCCTACAGGATTGAACTTAACCGGGGGGGGGAACGGACGAGACCCGCGTTTTTTGCCTGTGGTAGGGTCGTAGGACGGAAGAAAGCACGTTCTTGTTGTGTGTTTTGAGAGGGCAAGTTGAAACTGAGCAAATAAATGTTTCCTCTGTGATGGGTCTTTTACCCTTCACCGGCAATGGCATTGGTAAAATGCAGAGAGGAATGTTTCCCGTTCAAAAAATCCTTTAAACATCCGGGGGACTCGAGTAAAACAAAGCTTTTCCCGGATTCGATTTCCCCCCATGGGAATGTCATTTTCTAAAGCTTGAATTGTGACGACAAGTTTTACAAGGGCGCGTGCTAAGTAGCTCAATGACCACAAGAAAACCAAAGTAAAACAAGTCATATAACGACAAAATGTAGAGTCAAAGTTAGAAGTCTACAACACGAGATATTCCCAAGCGGTCTCCCGTCGAAGTACTACTCTCGCCCTACAGGATTTGACTACGGTGGATCGGACGAGACCCGGTTTTTTGCCGGTGGTATGGTAGTAGACGGAAGAAAGCCCGTTCTTGTTGTGTGTTTTGAGCGGGCAAGTTGAACTGAGCAAATAACGGTTGCCTCTGTGATGGTTCTTAACCCCTTCACCGGCAATGGCATTGGTAAAATGCAGAGAGTTAATGTTTCCCGTTCAAAAATTCCTTTCAACATCCGGGGACTCGAGTAAACAAAGCTTTTCCCCGATTTGCGATTCCATGGAATGTCATTTTCAAAGGATTGAATTGTGACGACAAGGTTTACAAGCGCGCGTGCTAATTAGCTCAATTGCCCACAGAAAACCAAAGTAACACAAGTCATATCACGACAAAATGTAGAGTCAAATGGAGTTCTACAAACACGAGATATTCCCAAGCGGTCTCCCGTCGAAGTACTACTCTCGCCCTACAGGATTTGACTACGGGGATCGGACGAGACCCGGTTTTTTGCCTGTGGTATGGTCGTAGAAGGAAGAAAGCCCCGTTCTGGTTGTGTGTTTTGAGCGTGGCAAGTTGAACGGAGCAAATTAAACTGTTTCCTCTGTGATGGTTCTTTAACCCTTCACCGGCCATGGCATTGGCTAAAAGGCAGAGAGTTATATGTTGTACGTTCAAAAATTCCTTTCAACCTCCGGGGAATCGAGTTGTTAAACACAGCTTTTCCCCGATTCGATTCCATGGAATGTTCAATTTCTAAAGCTAGTTGAATTGTGACGACAAGTTCTTCACCAAGCGCGCGTGCTAATTAGCTCAATGCCCACAGAAAACCAAAGTAAAAGCAAGTCATATAACGACAAAATGGAGAGTCAAATAGAGGTCTACAACACGAGACTTTCCCAAGCGGTCTCCCGTCGAAGTACTACTCTCGCCCTACAGGATTTGACTACGGGGATCGGGACGAGACCCGGTTTTTTGCCTGTGGTATGGTCGTAGACGGAAAGAAAGCCCGTTATTGTTGTGTGTTTTGAGCGCGGCAAGTTGACACTGAGAAAATAAAAATGTTTCCTCTGTGATGGTTCTTTAAACACTTCACCGGCAATGGCATTGGTAAAGGCAGAGAGTTAATGTTTCCCGTTCAAAAAGTCCTTTCAACTACGGGGACTCGAGTAAACAAAGATGTACCCCGATTCGATTCCATGGAATGTCATTTTCTAAAGCTTGAATTGTGACCGACAAGTTTTACAAGCGAGCGTGCTTATTAGCTCAATGCACACAGACAACCAAAGTAAAACAAGTCAGATAACGACAAAATGTAGAGTCAAATAGAAGTCTACAACACGAGATATTCCCAAGCGGTCTCCCGTCGAAGTACTACTCTCGCCCTACAGGATTTGACTACGGGGATCGGACGAGACCCGGTTTTTTGCCTGTGGTATGGTCGTAGACGGAAGAAAGCCCGTTCTTGTTGTGTGTTTTGAGCGGGCAAGTTGAACTGAGCAAATAACTGTTTCCTCTGTGATGGTTCTTTAACCCTTCACCGGCAATGGCATTGGTAAAATGCAGAGAGTTAATGTTTCCCGTTCAAAAATTCCTTTCAACATCCGGGACTCGAGTAAACAAAGCTTTTCCCCGATTCGATTCCATGGAATGTCATTTTCTAAAGCTTGAATTGTGACGACAAGTTTTACAAGCGCGCGTGCTAATTAGCTCAATGCCCACAGAAAACCAAAGTAAAACAAGTCATATAACGACAAAATGTAGAGTCAAATAGAAGTCTACAACACGAGATATTCCCAAGCGGTCTCCCGTCGAAGTACTACTCTCGCCCTACAGGATTTGACTACGGGGATCGGACGAGACCCGGTTTTTTGCCTGTGGTATGGTCGTAGACGGAAGAAAGCCCGTTCTTGTTGTGTGTTTTGAGCGGGCAAGTTGAACTGAGCAAATAACTGTTTCCTCTGTGATGGTTCTTTAACCCTTCACCGGCAATGGCATTGGTAAAATGCAGAGAGTTAATGTTTCCCGTTCAAAAATTCCTTTCAACATCCGGGACTCGAGTAAACAAAGCTTTTCCCCGATTCGATTCCATGGAATGTCATTTTCTAAAGCTTGAATTGTGACGACAAGTTTTACAAGCGCGCGTGCTAATTAGCTCAATGCCCACAGAAAACCAAAGTAAAACAAGTCATATAACGACAAAATGTAGAGTCAAATAGAAGTCTACAACACGAGATATTCCCAAGCGGTCTCCCGTCGAAGTACTACTCTCGCCCTACAGGATTTGACTACGGGGATCGGACGAGACCCGGTTTTTTGCCTGTGGTATGGTCGTAGACGGAAGAAAGCCCGTTCTTGTTGTGTGTTTTGAGCGGGCAAGTTGAACTGAGCAAATAACTGTTTCCTCTGTGATGGTTCTTTAACCCTTCACCGGCAATGGCATTGGTAAAATGCAGAGAGTTAATGTTTCCCGTTCAAAAATTCCTTTCAACATCCGGGACTCGAGTAAACAAAGCTTTTTCCCAATTCGATTCCATGGAATGTCATTTTCTAAAGCTTGAATTGTGACGACAAGTTTTACAAGCGCGCGTGCTAATTAGCTCAATGCCCACAGAAAACCAAAGTAAAACAAGTCATATAACGACAAAATGTAGAGTCAAATAGAAGTCTACAACACGAGATATTCCCAAGCGGTCTCCCGTCGAAGTACTACTCTCGCCCTACAGGATTTGACTACGGGGATCGGACGAGACCCGGTTTTTTGCCTGTGGTATGGTCGTAGACGGAAGAAAGCCCGTTCTTGTTGTGTGTTTTGAGCGGGCAAGTTGAACTGAGCAAATAACTGTTTCCTCTGTGATGGTTCTTTAACCCTTCACCGGCAATGGCATTGGTAAAATGCAGAGAGTTAATGTTTCCCGTTCAAAAATTCCTTTCAACATCCGGGACTCGAGTAAACAAAGCTTTTCCCCGATTCGATTCCATGGAATGTCATTTTCTAAAGCTTGAATTGTGACGACAAGTTTTACAAGCGCGCGTGCTAATTAGCTCAATGCCCACAGAAAACCAAAGTAAAACAAGTCATATAACGACAAAATGTAGAGTCAAATAGAAGTCTACAACACGAGATATTCCCAAGCGGTCTCCCGTCGAAGTACTACTCTCGCCCTACAGGATTTGACTACGGGGATCGGACGAGACCCGGTTTTTTGCCTGTGGTATGGTCGTAGACGGAAGAAAGCCCGTTCTTGTTGTGTGTTTTGAGCGGGCAAGTTGAACTGAGCAAATAACTGTTTCCTCTGTGATGGTTCTTTAACCCTTCACCGGCAATGGCATTGGTAAAATGCAGAGAGTTAATGTTTCCCGTTCAAAAATTCCTTTCAACATCCGGGACTCGAGTAAACAAAGCTTTTCCCCGATTCGATTCCATGGAATTTTCTAAAGCTTGAATTGTGACGACAAGTTTTACAAGCGCGCGTGCTAATTAGCTCAATGCCCACAGAAAACCAAAGTAAAACAAGTCATATAACGACAAAATGTAGAGTCAAATAGAAGTCTACAACACGAGATATTCCCAAGCGGTCTCCCGTCGAAGTACTACTCTCGCCCTACAGGATTTGACTACGGGGATCGGACGAGACCCGGTTTTTTGCCTGTGGTATGGTCGTAGACGGAAGAAAGCCCGTTCTTGTTGTGTGTTTTGAGCGGGCAAGTTGAACTGAGCAAATAACTGTTTCCTCTGTGATGGTTCTTTAACCCTTCACCGGCAATGGCATTGGTAAAATGCAGAGAGTTAATGTTTCCCGTTCAAAAATTCCTTTCAACATCCGGGACTCGAGTAAACAAAGCTTTTCCCCGATTCGATTCCATGGAATGTCATTTTCTAAAGCTTGAATTGTGACGACAAGTTTTACAAGCGCGCGTGCTAATTAGCTCAATGCCCACAGAAAACCAAAGTAAAACAAGTCATATAACGACAAAATGTAGAGTCAAATAGAAGTCTACAACACGAGATATTCCCAAGCGGTCTCCCGTCGAAGTACTACTCTCGCCCTACAGGATTTGACTACGGGGATCGGACGAGACCCGGTTTTTTGCCTGTGGTATGGTCGTAGACGGAAGAAAGCCCGTTCTTGTTGTGTGTTTTGAGCGGGCAAGTTGAACTGAGCAAATAACTGTTTCCTCTGTGATGGTTCTTTAACCCTTCACCGGCAATGGCATTGGTAAAATGCAGAGAGTTAATGTTTCCCGTTCAAAAATTCCTTTCAACATCCGGGACTCGAGTAAACAAAGCTTTTCCCCGATTCGATTCCATGGAATGTCATTTTCTAAAGCTTGAATTGTGACGACAAGTTTTACAAGCGCGCGTGCTAATTAGCTCAATGCCCACAGAAAACCAAAGTAAAACAAGTCATATAACGACAAAATGTAGAGTCAAATAGAAGTCTACAACACGAGATATTCCCAAGCGGTCTCCCGTCGAAGTACTACTCTCGCCCTACAGGATTTGACTACGGGGATCGGACGAGACCCGGTTTTTTGCCTGTGGTATGGTCGTAGACGGAAGAAAGCCCGTTCTTGTTGTGTGTTTTGAGCGGGCAAGTTGAACTGAGCAAATAACTGTTTCCTCTGTGATGGTTCTTTAACCCTTCACCGGCAATGGCATTGGTAAAATGCAGAGAGTTAATGTTTCCCGTTCAAAAATTCCTTTCAACATCCGGGACTCGAGTAAACAAAGCTTTTCCCCGATTCGATTCCATGGAATGTCATTTCTAAAGCTTGAATTGTGACGACAAGTTTTACAAGCGCGCGTGCTAATTAGCTCAATGCCCACAGAAAACCAAAGTAAAACAAGTCATATAACGACAAAATGTAGAGTCAAATAGAAGTCTACAACACGAGATATTCCCAAGCGGTCTCCCGTCGAAGTACTACTCTCGCCCTACAGGATTTGACTACGGGGATCGGACGAGACCCGGTTTTTTGCCTGTGGTATGGTCGTAGACGGAAGAAAGCCCGTTCTTGTTGTGTGTTTTGAGCGGGCAAGTTGAACTGAGCAAATAACTGTTTCCTCTGTGATGGTTCTTTAACCCTTCACCGGCAATGGCATTGGTAAAATGCAGAGAGTTAATGTTTCCCGTTCAAAAATTCCTTTCAACATCCGGGACTCGAGTAAACAAAGCTTTTCCCCGATTCGATTCCATGGAATGTCATTTTCTAAAGCTTGAATTGTGACGACAAGTTTTACAAGCGCGCGTGCTAATTAGCTCAATGCCCACAGAAAACCAAAGTAAAACAAGTCATATAACGACAAAATGTAGAGTCAAATAGAAGTCTACAACACGAGATATTCCCAAGCGGTCTCCCGTCGAAGTACTACTCTCGCCCTACAGGATTTGACTACGGGGATCGGACGAGACCCGGTTTTTTGCCTGTGGTATGGTCGTAGACGGAAGAAAGCCCGTTCTTGTTGTGTGTTTTGAGCGGGCAAGTTGAACTGAGCAAATAACTGTTTCCTCTGTGATGGTTCTTTAACCCTTCACCGGCAATGGCATTGGTAAAATGCAGAGAGTTAATGTTTCCCGTTCAAAAATTCCTTTCAACATCCGGGACTCGAGTAAACAAAGCTTTTCCCCGATTCGATTCCATGGAATGTCATTTGCTAAAGCTTGAATTGTGACGACAAGTTTTACAAGCGCGCGTGCTAATTAGCTCAATGCCCACAGAAAACCAAAGTAAAACAAGTCATATAACGACAAAATGTAGAGTCAAATAGAAGTCTACAACACGAGATATTCCCAAGCGGTCTCCCGTCGAAGTACTACTCTCGCCCTACAGGATTTGACTACGGGGATCGGACGAGACCCGGTTTTTTGCCTGTGGTATGGTCGTAGACGGAAGAAAGCCCGTTCTTGTTGTGTGTTTTGAGCGGGCAAGTTGAACTGAGCAAATAACTGTTTCCTCTGTGATGGTTCTTTAACCCTTCACCGGCAATGGCATTGGTAAAATGCAGAGAGTTAATGTTTCCCGTTCAAAAATTCCTTTCAACATCCGGGACTCGAGTAAACAAAGCTTTTCCCCGATTCGATTCCATGGAATGTCATTTTCTAAAGCTTGAATTGTGACGACAAGTTTTACAAGCGCGCGTGCTAATTAGCTCAATGCCCACAGAAAACCAAAGTAAAACAAGTCATATAACGACAAAATGTAGAGTCAAATAGAAGTCTACAACACGAGATATTCCCAAGCGGTCTCCCGTCGAAGTACTACTCTCGCCCTACAGGATTTGACTACGGGGATCGGACGAGACCCGGTTTTTTGCCTGTGGTATGGTCGTAGACGGAAGAAAGCCCGTTCTTGTTGTGTGTTTTGAGCGGGCAAGTTGAACTGAGCAAATAACTGTTTCCTCTGTGATGGTTCTTTAACCCTTCACCGGCAATGGCATTGGTAAAATGCAGAGAGTTAATGTTTCCCGTTCAAAAATTCCTTTCAACATCCGGGACTCGAGTAAACAAAGCTTTTCCCCGATTCGATTCCATGGAATGTCATTTTCTAAAGCTTGAATTGTGACGACAAGTTTTACAAGCGCGCGTGCTAATTAGCTCAATGCCCACAGAAAACCAAAGTAAAACAAGTCATATAACGACAAAATGTAGAGTCAAATAGAAGTCTACAACACGAGATATTCCCAAGCGGTCTCCCGTCGAAGTACTACTCTCGCCCTACAGGATTTGACTACGGGGATCGGACGAGACCCGGTTTTTTGCCTGTGGTATGGTCGTAGACGGAAGAAAGCCCGTTCTTGTTGTGTGTTTTGAGCGGGCAAGTTGAACTGAGCAAATAACTGTTTCCTCTGTGATGGTTCTTTAACCCTTCACCGGCAATGGCATTGGTAAAATGCAGAGAGTTAATGTTTCCCGTTCAAAAATTCCTTTCAACATCCGGGACTCGAGTAAACAAAGCTTTTCCCCGATTCGATTCCATGGAATGTCATTTTCTAAAGCTTGAATTGTGACGACAAGTTTTACAAGCGCGCGTGCTAATTAGCTCAATGCCCACAGAAAACCAAAGTAAAACAAGTCATATAACGACAAAATGTAGAGTCAAATAGAAGTCTACAACACGAGATATTCCCAAGCGGTCTCCCGTCGAAGTACTACTCTCGCCCTACAGGATTTGACTACGGGGATCGGACGAGACCCGGTTTTTTGCCTGTGGTATGGTCGTAGACGGAAGAAAGCCCGTTCTTGTTGTGTGTTTTGAGCGGGCAAGTTGAACTGAGCAAATAACTGTTTCCTCTGTGATGGTTCTTTAACCCTTCACCGGCAATGGCATTGGTAAAATGCAGAGAGTTAATGTTTCCCGTTCAAAAATTCCTTTCAACATCCGGGACTCGAGTAAACAAAGCTTTTCCCCGATTCGATTCCATGGAATGTCATTTTCTAAAGCTTGAATTGTGACGACAAGTTTTACAAGCGCGCGTGCTAATTAGCTCAATGCCCACAGAAAACCAAAGTAAAACAAGTCATATAACGACAAAATGTAGAGTCAAATAGAAGTCTACAACACGAGATATTCCCAAGCGGTCTCCCGTCGAAGTACTACTCTCGCCCTACAGGATTTGACTACGGGGATCGGACGAGACCCGGTTTTTTGCCTGTGGTATGGTCGTAGACGGAAGAAAGCCCGTTCTTGTTGTGTGTTTTGAGCGGGCAAGTTGAACTGAGCAAATAACTGTTTCCTCTGTGATGGTTCTTTAACCCTTCACCGGCAATGGCATTGGTAAAATGCAGAGAGTTAATGTTTCCCGTTCAAAAATTCCTTTCAACATCCGGGACTCGAGTAAACAAAGCTTTTCCCCGATTCGATTCCATGGAATGTCATTTTCTAAAGCTTGAATTGTGACGACAAGTTTTACAAGCGCGCGTGCTAATTAGCTCAATGCCCACAGAAAACCAAAGTAAA
This sequence comes from Montipora foliosa, assembly GCF_036669935.1. Taxonomy (NCBI): domain Eukaryota; kingdom Metazoa; phylum Cnidaria; class Anthozoa; order Scleractinia; family Acroporidae; genus Montipora; species Montipora foliosa. Next base: position 35,419 of record NW_027179593.1, on the reverse strand, counting down.
ACAAGTCATATAACGACAAAATGTAGAGTCAAATAGAAGTCTACAACACGAGATATTCCCAAGCGGTCTCCCGTCGAAGTACTACTCTCGCCCTACAGGATTTGACTACGGGGATCGGACGAGACCCGGTTTTTTGCCTGTGGTATGGTCGTAGACGGAAGAAAGCCCGTTCTTGTTGTGTGTTTTGAGCGGGCAAGTTGAACTGAGCAAATAACTGTTTCCTCTGTGATGGTTCTTTAACCCTTCACCGGCAATGGCATTGGTAAAATGCAGAGAGTTAATGTTTCCCGTTCAAAAATTCCTTTCAACATCCGGGACTCGAGTAAACAAAGCTTTTCCCCGATTCGATTCCATGGAATGTCATTTTCTAAAGCTTGAATTGTGACGACAAGTTTTACAAGCGCGCGTGCTAATTAGCTCAATGCCCACAGAAAACCAAAGTAAAACAAGTCATATAACGACAAAATGTAGAGTCAAATAGAAGTCTACAACACGAGATATTCCCAAGCGGTCTCCCGTCGAAGTACTACTCTCGCCCTACAGGATTTGACTACGGGGATCGGACGAGACCCGGTTTTTTGCCTGTGGTATGGTCGTAGACGGAAGAAAGCCCGTTCTTGTTGTGTGTTTTGAGCGGGCAAGTTGAACTGAGCAAATAACTGTTTCCTCTGTGATGGTTCTTTAACCCTTCACCGGCAATGGCATTGGTAAAATGCAGAGAGTTAATGTTTCCCGTTCAAAAATTCCTTTCAACATCCGGGACTCGAGTAAACAAAGCTTTTCCCCGATTCGATTCCATGGAATGTCATTTTCTAAAGCTTGAATTGTGACGACAAGTTTTACAAGCGCGCGTGCTAATTAGCTCAATGCCCACAGAAAACCAAAGTAAAACAAGTCATATAACGACAAAATGTAGAGTCAAATAGAAGTCTACAACACGAGATATTCCCAAGCGGTCTCCCGTCGAAGTACTACTCTCGCCCTACAGGATTTGACTACGGGGATCGGACGAGACCCGGTTTTTTGCCTGTGGTATGGTCGTAGACGGAAGAAAGCCCGTTCTTGTTGTGTGTTTTGAGCGGGCAAGTTGAACTGAGCAAATAACTGTTTCCTCTGTGATGGTTCTTTAACCCTTCACCGGCAATGGCATTGGTAAAATGCAGAGAGTTAATGTTTCCCGTTCAAAAATTCCTTTCAACATCCGGGACTCGAGTAAACAAAGCTTTTCCCCGATTCGATTCCATGGAATGTCATTTTCTAAAGCTTGAATTGTGACGACAAGTTTTACAAGCGCGCGTGCTAATTAGCTCAATGCCCACAGAAAACCAAAGTAAAACAAGTCATATAACGACAAAATGTAGAGTCAAATAGAAGTCTACAACACGAGATATTCCCAAGCGGTCTCCCGTCGAAGTACTACTCTCGCCCTACAGGATTTGACTACGGGGATCGGACGAGACCCGGTTTTTTGCCTGTGGTATGGTCGTAGACGGAAGAAAGCCCGTTCTTGTTGTGTGTTTTGAGCGGGCAAGTTGAACTGAGCAAATAACTGTTTCCTCTGTGATGGTTCTTTAACCCTTCACCGGCAATGGCATTGGTAAAATGCAGAGAGTTAATGTTTCCCGTTCAAAAATTCCTTTCAACATCCGGGACTCGAGTAAACAAAGCTTTTCCCCGATTCGATTCCATGGAATGTCATTTTCTAAAGCTTGAATTGTGACGACAAGTTTTACAAGCGCGCGTGCTAATTAGCTCAATGCCCACAGAAAACCAAAGTAAAACAAGTCATATAACGACAAAATGTAGAGTCAAATAGAAGTCTACAACACGAGATATTCCCAAGCGGTCTCCCGTCGAAGTACTACTCTCGCCCTACAGGATTTGACTACGGGGATCGGACGAGACCCGGTTTTTTGCCTGTGGTATGGTCGTAGACGGAAGAAAGCCCGTTCTTGTTGTGTGTTTTGAGCGGGCAAGTTGAACTGAGCAAATAACTGTTTCCTCTGTGATGGTTCTTTAACCCTTCACCGGCAATGGCATTGGTAAAATGCAGAGAGTTAATGTTTCCCGTTCAAAAATTCCTTTCAACATCCGGGACTCGAGTAAACAAAGCTTTTCCCCGATTCGATTCCATGGAATGTCATTTTCTAAAGCTTGAATTGTGACGACAAGTTTTACAAGCGCGCGTGCTAATTAGCTCAATGCCCACAGAAAACCAAAGTAAAACAAGTCATATAACGACAAAATGTAGAGTCAAATAGAAGTCTACAACACGAGATATTCCCAAGCGGTCTCCCGTCGAAGTACTACTCTCGCCCTACAGGATTTGACTACGGGGATCGGACGAGACCCGGTTTTTTGCCTGTGGTATGGTCGTAGACGGAAGAAAGCCCGTTCTTGTTGTGTGTTTTGAGCGGGCAAGTTGAACTGAGCAAATAACTGTTTCCTCTGTGATGGTTCTTTAACCCTTCACCGGCAATGGCATTGGTAAAATGCAGAGAGTTAATGTTTCCCGTTCAAAAATTCCTTTCAACATCCGGGACTCGAGTAAACAAAGCTTTTCCCCGATTCGATTCCATGGAATGTCATTTTCTAAAGCTTGAATTGTGACGACAAGTTTTACAAGCGCGCGTGCTAATTAGCTCAATGCCCACAGAAAACCAAAGTAAAACAAGTCATATAACGACAAAATGTAGAGTCAAATAGAAGTCTACAACACGAGATATTCCCAAGCGGTCTCCCGTCGAAGTACTACTCTCGCCCTACAGGATTTGACTACGGGGATCGGACGAGACCCGGTTTTTTGCCTGTGGTATGGTCGTAGACGGAAGAAAGCCCGTTCTTGTTGTGTGTTTTGAGCGGGCAAGTTGAACTGAGCAAATAACTGTTTCCTCTGTGATGGTTCTTTAACCCTTCACCGGCAATGGCATTGGTAAAATGCAGAGAGTTAATGTTTCCCGTTCAAAAATTCCTTTCAACATCCGGGACTCGAGTAAACAAAGCTTTTCCCCGATTCGATTCCATGGAATGTCATTTTCTAAAGCTTGAATTGTGACGACAAGTTTTACAAGCGCGCGTGCTAATTAGCTCAATGCCCACAGAAAACCAAAGTAAAACAAGTCATATAACGACAAAATGTAGAGTCAAATAGAAGTCTACAACACGAGATATTCCCAAGCGGTCTCCCGTCGAAGTACTACTCTCGCCCTACAGGATTTGACTACGGGGATCGGACGAGACCCGGTTTTTTGCCTGTGGTATGGTCGTAGACGGAAGAAAGCCCGTTCTTGTTGTGTGTTTTGAGCGGGCAAGTTGAACTGAGCAAATAACTGTTTCCTCTGTGATGGTTCTTTAACCCTTCACCGGCAATGGCATTGGTAAAATGCAGAGAGTTAATGTTTCCCGTTCAAAAATTCCTTTCAACATCCGGGACTCGAGTAAACAAAGCTTTTCCCCGATTCGATTCCATGGAATGTCATTTTCTAAAGCTTGAATTGTGACGACAAGTTTTACAAGCGCGCGTGCTAATTAGCTCAATGCCCACAGAAAACCAAAGTAAAACAAGTCATATAACGACAAAATGTAGAGTCAAATAGAAGTCTACAACACGAGATATTCCCAAGCGGTCTCCCGTCGAAGTACTACTCTCGCCCTACAGGATTTGACTACGGGGATCGGACGAGACCCGGTTTTTTGCCTGTGGTATGGTCGTAGACGGAAGAAAGCCCGTTCTTGTTGTGTGTTTTGAGCGGGCAAGTTGAACTGAGCAAATAACTGTTTCCTCTGTGATGGTTCTTTAACCCTTCACCGGCAATGGCATTGGTAAAATGCAGAGAGTTAATGTTTCCCGTTCAAAAATTCCTTTCAACATCCGGGACTCGAGTAAACAAAGCTTTTCCCCGATTCGATTCCATGGAATGTCATTTTCTAAAGCTTGAATTGTGACGACAAGTTTTACAAGCGCGCGTGCTAATTAGCTCAATGCCCACAGAAAACCAAAGTAAAACAAGTCATATAACGACAAAATGTAGAGTCAAATAGAAGTCTACAACACGAGATATTCCCAAGCGGTCTCCCGTCGAAGTACTACTCTCGCCCTACAGGATTTGACTACGGGGATCGGACGAGACCCGGTTTTTTGCCTGTGGTATGGTCGTAGACGGAAGAAAGCCCGTTCTTGTTGTGTGTTTTGAGCGGGCAAGTTGAACTGAGCAAATAACTGTTTCCTCTGTGATGGTTCTTTAACCCTTCACCGGCAATGGCATTGGTAAAATGCAGAGAGTTAATGTTTCCCGTTCAAAAATTCCTTTCAACATCCGGGACTCGAGTAAACAAAGCTTTTCCCCGATTCGATTCCATGGAATGTCATTTTCTAAAGCTTGAATTGTGACGACAAGTTTTACAAGCGCGCGTGCTAATTAGCTCAATGCCCACAGAAAACCAAAGTAAAACAAGTCATATAACGACAAAATGTAGAGTCAAATAGAAGTCTACAACACGAGATATTCCCAAGCGGTCTCCCGTCGAAGTACTACTCTCGCCCTACAGGATTTGACTACGGGGATCGGACGAGACCCGGTTTTTTGCCTGTGGTATGGTCGTAGACGGAAGAAAGCCCGTTCTTGTTGTGTGTTTTGAGCGGGCAAGTTGAACTGAGCAAATAACTGTTTCCTCTGTGATGGTTCTTTAACCCTTCACCGGCAATGGCATTGGTAAAATGCAGAGAGTTAATGTTTCCCGTTCAAAAATTCCTTTCAACATCCGGGACTCGAGTAAACAAAGCTTTTCCCCGATTCGATTCCATGGAATGTCATTTTCTAAAGCTTGAATTGTGACGACAAGTTTTACAAGCGCGCGTGCTAATTAGCTCAATGCCCACAGAAAACCAAAGTAAAACAAGTCATATAACGACAAAATGTAGAGTCAAATAGAAGTCTACAACACGAGATATTCCCAAGCGGTCTCCCGTCGAAGTACTACTCTCGCCCTACAGGATTTGACTACGGGGATCGGACGAGACCCGGTTTTTTGCCTGTGGTATGGTCGTAGACGGAAGAAAGCCCGTTCTTGTTGTGTGTTTTGAGCGGGCAAGTTGAACTGAGCAAATAACTGTTTCCTCTGTGATGGTTCTTTAACCCTTCACCGGCAATGGCATTGGTAAAATGCAGAGAGTTAATGTTTCCCGTTCAAAAATTCCTTTCAACATCCGGGACTCGAGTAAACAAAGCTTTTCCCCGATTCGATTCCATGGAATGTCATTTTCTAAAGCTTGAATTGTGACGACAAGTTTTACAAGCGCGCGTGCTAATTAGCTCAATGCCCACAGAAAACCAAAGTAAAACAAGTCATATAACGACAAAATGTAGAGTCAAATAGAAGTCTACAACACGAGATATTCCCAAGCGGTCTCCCGTCGAAGTACTACTCTCGCCCTACAGGATTTGACTACGGGGATCGGACGAGACCCGGTTTTTTGCCTGTGGTATGGTCGTAGACGGAAGAAAGCCCGTTCTTGTTGTGTGTTTTGAGCGGGCAAGTTGAACTGAGCAAATAACTGTTTCCTCTGTGATGGTTCTTTAACCCTTCACCGGCAATGGCATTGGTAAAATGCAGAGAGTTAATGTTTCCCGTTCAAAAATTCCTTTCAACATCCGGGACTCGAGTAAACAAAGCTTTTCCCCGATTCGATTCCATGGAATGTCATTTTCTAAAGCTTGAATTGTGACGACAAGTTTTACAAGCGCGCGTGCTAATTAGCTCAATGCCCACAGAAAACCAAAGTAAAACAAGTCATATAACGACAAAATGTAGAGTCAAATAGAAGTCTACAACACGAGATATTCCCAAGCGGTCTCCCGTCGAAGTACTACTCTCGCCCTACAGGATTTGACTACGGGGATCGGACGAGACCCGGTTTTTTGCCTGTGGTATGGTCGTAGACGGAAGAAAGCCCGTTCTTGTTGTGTGTTTTGAGCGGGCAAGTTGAACTGAGCAAATAACTGTTTCCTCTGTGATGGTTCTTTAACCCTTCACCGGCAATGGCATTGGTAAAATGCAGAGAGTTAATGTTTCCCGTTCAAAAATTCCTTTCAACATCCGGGACTCGAGTAAACAAAGCTTTTCCCCGATTCGATTCCATGGAATGTCATTTTCTAAAGCTTGAATTGTGACGACAAGTTTTACAAGCGCGCGTGCTAATTAGCTCAATGCCCACAGAAAACCAAAGTAAAACAAGTCATATAACGACAAAATGTAGAGTCAAATAGAAGTCTACAACACGAGATATTCCCAAGCGGTCTCCCGTCGAAGTACTACTCTCGCCCTACAGGATTTGACTACGGGGATCGGACGAGACCCGGTTTTTTGCCTGTGGTATGGTCGTAGACGGAAGAAAGCCCGTTCTTGTTGTGTGTTTTGAGCGGGCAAGTTGAACTGAGCAAATAACTGTTTCCTCTGTGATGGTTCTTTAACCCTTCACCGGCAATGGCATTGGTAAAATGCAGAGAGTTAATGTTTCCCGTTCAAAAATTCCTTTCAACATCCGGGACTCGAGTAAACAAAGCTTTTCCCCGATTCGATTCCATGGAATGTCATTTTCTAAAGCTTGAATTGTGACGACAAGTTTTACAAGCGCGCGTGCTAATTAGCTCAATGCCCACAGAAAACCAAAGTAAAACAAGTCATATAACGACAAAATGTAGAGTCAAATAGAAGTCTACAACACGAGATATTCCCAAGCGGTCTCCCGTCGAAGTACTACTCTCGCCCTACAGGATTTGACTACGGGGATCGGACGAGACCCGGTTTTTTGCCTGTGGTATGGTCGTAGACGGAAGAAAGCCCGTTCTTGTTGTGTGTTTTGAGCGGGCAAGTTGAACTGAGCAAATAACTGTTTCCTCTGTGATGGTTCTTTAACCCTTCACCGGCAATGGCATTGGTAAAATGCAGAGAGTTAATGTTTCCCGTTCAAAAATTCCTTTCAACATCCGGGACTCGAGTAAACAAAGCTTTTCCCCGATTCGATTCCATGGAATGTCATTTTCTAAAGCTTGAATTGTGACGACAAGTTTTACAAGCGCGCGTGCTAATTAGCTCAATGCCCACAGAAAACCAAAGTAAAACAAGTCATATAACGACAAAATGTAGAGTCAAATAGAAGTCTACAACACGAGATATTCCCAAGCGGTCTCCCGTCGAAGTACTACTCTCGCCCTACAGGATTTGACTACGGGGATCGGACGAGACCCGGTTTTTTGCCTGTGGTATGGTCGTAGACGGAAGAAAGCCCGTTCTTGTTGTGTGTTTTGAGCGGGCAAGTTGAACTGAGCAAATAACTGTTTCCTCTGTGATGGTTCTTTAACCCTTCACCGGCAATGGCATTGGTAAAATGCAGAGAGTTAATGTTTCCCGTTCAAAAATTCCTTTCAACATCCGGGACTCGAGTAAACAAAGCTTTTCCCCGATTCGATTCCATGGAATGTCATTTTCTAAAGCTTGAATTGTGACGACAAGTTTTACAAGCGCGCGTGCTAATTAGCTCAATGCCCACAGAAAACCAAAGTAAAACAAGTCATATAACGACAAAATGTAGAGTCAAATAGAAGTCTACAACACGAGATATTCCCAAGCGGTCTCCCGTCGAAGTACTACTCTCGCCCTACAGGATTTGACTACGGGGATCGGACGAGACCCGGTTTTTTGCCTGTGGTATGGTCGTAGACGGAAGAAAGCCCGTTCTTGTTGTGTGTTTTGAGCGGGCAAGTTGAACTGAGCAAATAACTGTTTCCTCTGTGATGGTTCTTTAACCCTTCACCGGCAATGGCATTGGTAAAATGCAGAGAGTTAATGTTTCCCGTTCAAAAATTCCTTTCAACATCCGGGACTCGAGTAAACAAAGCTTTTCCCCGATTCGATTCCATGGAATGTCATTTTCTAAAGCTTGAATTGTGACGACAAGTTTTACAAGCGCGCGTGCTAATTAGCTCAATGCCCACAGAAAACCAAAGTAAAACAAGTCATATAACGACAAAATGTAGAGTCAAATAGAAGTCTACAACACGAGATATTCCCAAGCGGTCTCCCGTCGAAGTACTACTCTCGCCCTACAGGATTTGACTACGGGGATCGGACGAGACCCGGTTTTTTGCCTGTGGTATGGTCGTAGACGGAAGAAAGCCCGTTCTTGTTGTGTGTTTTGAGCGGGCAAGTTGAACTGAGCAAATAACTGTTTCCTCTGTGATGGTTCTTTAACCCTTCACCGGCAATGGCATTGGTAAAATGCAGAGAGTTAATGTTTCCCGTTCAAAAATTCCTTTCAACATCCGGGACTCGAGTAAACAAAGCTTTTCCCCGATTCGATTCCATGGAATGTCATTTTCTAAAGCTTGAATTGTGACGACAAGTTTTACAAGCGCGCGTGCTAATTAGCTCAATGCCCACAGAAAACCAAAGTAAAACAAGTCATATAACGACAAAATGTAGAGTCAAATAGAAGTCTACAACACGAGATATTCCCAAGCGGTCTCCCGTCGAAGTACTACTCTCGCCCTACAGGATTTGACTACGGGGATCGGACGAGACCCGGTTTTTTGCCTGTGGTATGGTCGTAGACGGAAGAAAGCCCGTTCTTGTTGTGTGTTTTGAGCGGGCAAGTTGAACTGAGCAAATAACTGTTTCCTCTGTGATGGTTCTTTAACCCTTCACCGGCAATGGCATTGGTAAAATGCAGAGAGTTAATGTTTCCCGTTCAAAAATTCCTTTCAACATCCGGGACTCGAGTAAACAAAGCTTTTCCCCGATTCGATTCCATGGAATGTCATTTTCTAAAGCTTGAATTGTGACGACAAGTTTTACAAGCGCGCGTGCTAATTAGCTCAATGCCCACAGAAAACCAAAGTAAAACAAGTCATATAACGACAAAATGTAGAGTCAAATAGAAGTCTACAACACGAGATATTCCCAAGCGGTCTCCCGTCGAAGTACTACTCTCGCCCTACAGGATTTGACTACGGGGATCGGACGAGACCCGGTTTTTTGCCTGTGGTATGGTCGTAGACGGAAGAAAGCCCGTTCTTGTTGTGTGTTTTGAGCGGGCAAGTTGAACTGAGCAAATAACTGTTTCCTCTGTGATGGTTCTTTAACCCTTCACCGGCAATGGCATTGGTAAAATGCAGAGAGTTAATGTTTCCCGTTCAAAAATTCCTTTCAACATCCGGGACTCGAGTAAACAAAGCTTTTCCCCGATTCGATTCCATGGAATGTCATTTTCTAAAGCTTGAATTGTGACGACAAGTTTTACAAGCGCGCGTGCTAATTAGCTCAATGCCCACAGAAAACCAAAGTAAAACAAGTCATATAACGACAAAATGTAGAGTCAAATAGAAGTCTACAACACGAGATATTCCCAAGCGGTCTCCCGTCGAAGTACTACTCTCGCCCTACAGGATTTGACTACGGGGATCGGACGAGACCCGGTTTTTTGCCTGTGGTATGGTCGTAGACGGAAGAAAGCCCGTTCTTGTTGTGTGTTTTGAGCGGGCAAGTTGAACTGAGCAAATAACTGTTTCCTCTGTGATGGTTCTTTAACCCTTCACCGGCAATGGCATTGGTAAAATGCAGAGAGTTAATGTTTCCCGTTCAAAAATTCCTTTCAACATCCGGGACTCGAGTAAACAAAGCTTTTCCCCGATTCGATTCCATGGAATGTCATTTTCTAAAGCTTGAATTGTGACGACAAGTTTTACAAGCGCGCGTGCTAATTAGCTCAATGCCCACAGAAAACCAAAGTAAAACAAGTCATATAACGACAAAATGTAGAGTCAAATAGAAGTCTACAACACGAGATATTCCCAAGCGGTCTCCCGTCGAAGTACTACTCTCGCCCTACAGGATTTGACTACGGGGATCGGACGAGACCCGGTTTTTTGCCTGTGGTATGGTCGTAGACGGAAGAAAGCCCGTTCTTGTTGTGTGTTTTGAGCGGGCAAGTTGAACTGAGCAAATAACTGTTTCCTCTGTGATGGTTCTTTAACCCTTCACCGGCAATGGCATTGGTAAAATGCAGAGAGTTAATGTTTCCCGTTCAAAAATTCCTTTCAACATCCGGGACTCGAGTAAACAAAGCTTTTCCCCGATTCGATTCCATGGAATGTCATTTTCTAAAGCTTGAATTGTGACGACAAGTTTTACAAGCGCGCGTGCTAATTAGCTCAATGCCCACAGAAAACCAAAGTAAAACAAGTCATATAACGACAAAATGTAGAGTCAAATAGAAGTCTACAACACGAGATATTCCCAAGCGGTCTCCCGTCGAAGTACTACTCTCGCCCTACAGGATTTGACTACGGGGATCGGACGAGACCCGGTTTTTTGCCTGTGGTATGGTCGTAGACGGAAGAAAGCCCGTTCTTGTTGTGTGTTTTGAGCGGGCAAGTTGAACTGAGCAAATAACTGTTTCCTCTGTGATGGTTCTTTAACCCTTCACCGGCAATGGCATTGGTAAAATGCAGAGAGTTAATGTTTCCCGTTCAAAAATTCCTTTCAACATCCGGGACTCGAGTAAACAAAGCTTTTCCCCGATTCGATTCCATGGAATGTCATTTTCTAAAGCTTGAATTGTGACGACAAGTTTTACAAGCGCGCGTGCTAATTAGCTCAATGCCCACAGAAAACCAAAGTAAAACAAGTCATATAACGACAAAATGTAGAGTCAAATAGAAGTCTACAACACGAGATATTCCCAAGCGGTCTCCCGTCGAAGTACTACTCTCGCCCTACAGGATTTGACTACGGGGATCGGACGAGACCCGGTTTTTTGCCTGTGGTATGGTCGTAGACGGAAGAAAGCCCGTTCTTGTTGTGTGTTTTGAGCGGGCAAGTTGAACTGAGCAAATAACTGTTTCCTCTGTGATGGTTCTTTAACCCTTCACCGGCAATGGCATTGGTAAAATGCAGAGAGTTAATGTTTCCCGTTCAAAAATTCCTTTCAACATCCGGGACTCGAGTAAACAAAGCTTTTCCCCGATTCGATTCCATGGAATGTCATTTTCTAAAGCTTGAATTGTGACGACAAGTTTTACAAGCGCGCGTGCTAATTAGCTCAATGCCCACAGAAAACCAAAGTAAAACAAGTCATATAACGACAAAATGTAGAGTCAAATAGAAGTCTACAACACGAGATATTCCCAAGCGGTCTCCCGTCGAAGTACTACTCTCGCCCTACAGGATTTGACTACGGGGATCGGACGAGACCCGGTTTTTTGCCTGTGGTATGGTCGTAGACGGAAGAAAGCCCGTTCTTGTTGTGTGTTTTGAGCGGGCAAGTTGAACTGAGCAAATAACTGTTTCCTCTGTGATGGTTCTTTAACCCTTCACCGGCAATGGCATTGGTAAAATGCAGAGAGTTAATGTTTCCCGTTCAAAAATTCCTTTCAACATCCGGGACTCGAGTAAACAAAGCTTTTCCCCGATTCGATTCCATGGAATGTCATTTTCTAAAGCTTGAATTGTGACGACAAGTTTTACAAGCGCGCGTGCTAATTAGCTCAATGCCCACAGAAAACCAAAGTAAAACAAGTCATATAACGACAAAATGTAGAGTCAAATAGAAGTCTACAACACGAGATATTCCCAAGCGGTCTCCCGTCGAAGTACTACTCTCGCCCTACAGGATTTGACTACGGGGATCGGACGAGACCCGGTTTTTTGCCTGTGGTATGGTCGTAGACGGAAGAAAGCCCGTTCTTGTTGTGTGTTTTGAGCGGGCAAGTTGAACTGAGCAAATAACTGTTTCCTCTGTGATGGTTCTTTAACCCTTCACCGGCAATGGCATTGGTAAAATGCAGAGAGTTAATGTTTCCCGTTCAAAAATTCCTTTCAACATCCGGGACTCGAGTAAACAAAGCTTTTCCCCGATTCGATTCCATGGAATGTCATTTTCTAAAGCTTGAATTGTGACGACAAGTTTTACAAGCGCGCGTGCTAATTAGCTCAATGCCCACAGAAAACCAAAGTAAAACAAGTCATATAACGACAAAATGTAGAGTCAAATAGAAGTCTACAACACGAGATATTCCCAAGCGGTCTCCCGTCGAAGTACTACTCTCGCCCTACAGGATTTGACTACGGGGATCGGACGAGACCCGGTTTTTTGCCTGTGGTATGGTCGTAGACGGAAGAAAGCCCGTTCTTGTTGTGTGTTTTGAGCGGGCAAGTTGAACTGAGCAAATAACTGTTTCCTCTGTGATGGTTCTTTAACCCTTCACCGGCAATGGCATTGGTAAAATGCAGAGAGTTAATGTTTCCCGTTCAAAAATTCCTTTCAACATCCGGGACTCGAGTAAACAAAGCTTTTCCCCGATTCGATTCCATGGAATGTCATTTTCTAAAGCTTGAATTGTGACGACAAGTTTTACAAGCGCGCGTGCTAATTAGCTCAATGCCCACAGAAAACCAAAGTAAAACAAGTCATATAACGACAAAATGTAGAGTCAAATAGAAGTCTACAACACGAGATATTCCCAAGCGGTCTCCCGTCGAAGTACTACTCTCGCCCTACAGGATTTGACTACGGGGATCGGACGAGACCCGGTTTTTTGCCTGTGGTATGGTCGTAGACGGAAGAAAGCCCGTTCTTGTTGTGTGTTTTGAGCGGGCAAGTTGAACTGAGCAAATAACTGTTTCCTCTGTGATGGTTCTTTAACCCTTCACCGGCAATGGCATTGGTAAAATGCAGAGAGTTAATGTTTCCCGTTCAAAAATTCCTTTCAACATCCGGGACTCGAGTAAACAAAGCTTTTCCCCGATTCGATTCCATGGAATGTCATTTTCTAAAGCTTGAATTGTGACGACAAGTTTTACAAGCGCGCGTGCTAATTAGCTCAATGCCCACAGAAAACCAAAGTAAAACAAGTCATATAACGACAAAATGTAGAGTCAAATAGAAGTCTACAACACGAGATATTCCCAAGCGGTCTCCCGTCGAAGTACTACTCTCGCCCTACAGGATTTGACTACGGGGATCGGACGAGACCCGGTTTTTTGCCTGTGGTATGGTCGTAGACGGAAGAAAGCCCGTTCTTGTTGTGTGTTTTGAGCGGGCAAGTTGAACTGAGCAAATAACTGTTTCCTCTGTGATGGTTCTTTAACCCTTCACCGGCAATGGCATTGGTAAAATGCAGAGAGTTAATGTTTCCCGTTCAAAAATTCCTTTCAACATCCGGGACTCGAGTAAACAAAGCTTTTCCCCGATTCGATTCCATGGAATGTCATTTTCTAAAGCTTGAATTGTGACGACAAGTTTTACAAGCGCGCGTGCTAATTAGCTCAATGCCCACAGAAAACCAAAGTAAAACAAGTCATATAACGACAAAATGTAGAGTCAAATAGAAGTCTACAACACGAGATATTCCCAAGCGGTCTCCCGTCGAAGTACTACTCTCGCCCTACAGGATTTGACTACGGGGATCGGACGAGACCCGGTTTTTTGCCTGTGGTATGGTCGTAGACGGAAGAAAGCCCGTTCTTGTTGTGTGTTTTGAGCGGGCAAGTTGAACTGAGCAAATAACTGTTTCCTCTGTGATGGTTCTTTAACCCTTCACCGGCAATGGCATTGGTAAAATGCAGAGAGTTAATGTTTCCCGTTCAAAAATTCCTTTCAACATCCGGGACTCGAGTAAACAAAGCTTTTCCCCGATTCGATTCCATGGAATGTCATTTTCTAAAGCTTGAATTGTGACGACAAGTTTTACAAGCGCGCGTGCTAATTAGCTCAATGCCCACAGAAAACCAAAGTAAAACAAGTCATATAACGACAAAATGTAGAGTCAAATAGAAGTCTACAACACGAGATATTCCCAAGCGGTCTCCCGTCGAAGTACTACTCTCGCCCTACAGGATTTGACTACGGGGATCGGACGAGACCCGGTTTTTTGCCTGTGGTATGGTCGTAGACGGAAGAAAGCCCGTTCTTGTTGTGTGTTTTGAGCGGGCAAGTTGAACTGAGCAAATAACTGTTTCCTCTGTGATGGTTCTTTAACCCTTCACCGGCAATGGCATTGGTAAAATGCAGAGAGTTAATGTTTCCCGTTCAAAAATTCCTTTCAACATCCGGGACTCGAGTAAACAAAGCTTTTCCCCGATTCGATTCCATGGAATGTCATTTTCTAAAGCTTGAATTGTGACGACAAGTTTTACAAGCGCGCGTGCTAATTAGCTCAATGCCCACAGAAAACCAAAGTAAAACAAGTCATATAACGACAAAATGTAGAGTCAAATAGAAGTCTACAACACGAGATATTCCCAAGCGGTCTCCCGTCGAAGTACTACTCTCGCCCTACAGGATTTGACTACGGGGATCGGACGAGACCCGGTTTTTTGCCTGTGGTATGGTCGTAGACGGAAGAAAGCCCGTTCTTGTTGTGTGTTTTGAGCGGGCAAGTTGAACTGAGCAAATAACTGTTTCCTCTGTGATGGTTCTTTAACCCTTCACCGGCAATGGCATTGGTAAAATGCAGAGAGTTAATGTTTCCCGTTCAAAAATTCCTTTCAACATCCGGGACTCGAGTAAACAAAGCTTTTCCCCGATTCGATTCCATGGAATGTCATTTTCTAAAGCTTGAATTGTGACGACAAGTTTTACAAGCGCGCGTGCTAATTAGCTCAATGCCCACAGAAAACCAAAGTAAAACAAGTCATATAACGACAAAATGTAGAGTCAAATAGAAGTCTACAACACGAGATATTCCCAAGCGGTCTCCCGTCGAAGTACTACTCTCGCCCTACAGGATTTGACTACGGGGATCGGACGAGACCCGGTTTTTTGCCTGTGGTATGGTCGTAGACGGAAGAAAGCCCGTTCTTGTTGTGTGTTTTGAGCGGGCAAGTTGAACTGAGCAAATAACTGTTTCCTCTGTGATGGTTCTTTAACCCTTCACCGGCAATGGCATTGGTAAAATGCAGAGAGTTAATGTTTCCCGTTCAAAAATTCCTTTCAACATCCGGGACTCGAGTAAACAAAGCTTTTCCCCGATTCGATTCCATGGAATGTCATTTTCTAAAGCTTGAATTGTGACGACAAGTTTTACAAGCGCGCGTGCTAATTAGCTCAATGCCCACAGAAAACCAAAGTAAAACAAGTCATATAACGACAAAATGTAGAGTCAAATAGAAGTCTACAACACGAGATATTCCCAAGCGGTCTCCCGTCGAAGTACTACTCTCGCCCTACAGGATTTGACTACGGGGATCGGACGAGACCCGGTTTTTTGCCTGTGGTATGGTCGTAGACGGAAGAAAGCCCGTTCTTGTTGTGTGTTTTGAGCGGGCAAGTTGAACTGAGCAAATAACTGTTTCCTCTGTGATGGTTCTTTAACCCTTCACCGGCAATGGCATTGGTAAAATGCAGAGAGTTAATGTTTCCCGTTCAAAAATTCCTTTCAACATCCGGGACTCGAGTAAACAAAGCTTTTCCCCGATTCGATTCCATGGAATGTCATTTTCTAAAGCTTGAATTGTGACGACAAGTTTTACAAGCGCGCGTGCTAATTAGCTCAATGCCCACAGAAAACCAAAGTAAAACAAGTCATATAACGACAAAATGTAGAGTCAAATAGAAGTCTACAACACGAGATATTCCCAAGCGGTCTCCCGTCGAAGTACTACTCTCGCCCTACAGGATTTGACTACGGGGATCGGACGAGACCCGGTTTTTTGCCTGTGGTATGGTCGTAGACGGAAGAAAGCCCGTTCTTGTTGTGTGTTTTGAGCGGGCAAGTTGAACTGAGCAAATAACTGTTTCCTCTGTGATGGTTCTTTAACCCTTCACCGGCAATGGCATTGGTAAAATGCAGAGAGTTAATGTTTCCCGTTCAAAAATTCCTTTCAACATCCGGGACTCGAGTAAACAAAGCTTTTCCCCGATTCGATTCCATGGAATGTCATTTTCTAAAGCTTGAATTGTGACGACAAGTTTTACAAGCGCGCGTGCTAATTAGCTCAATGCCCACAGAAAACCAAAGTAAAACAAGTCATATAACGACAAAATGTAGAGTCAAATAGAAGTCTACAACACGAGATATTCCCAAGCGGTCTCCCGTCGAAGTACTACTCTCGCCCTACAGGATTTGACTACGGGGATCGGACGAGACCCGGTTTTTTGCCTGTGGTATGGTCGTAGACGGAAGAAAGCCCGTTCTTGTTGTGTGTTTTGAGCGGGCAAGTTGAACTGAGCAAATAACTGTTTCCTCTGTGATGGTTCTTTAACCCTTCACCGGCAATGGCATTGGTAAAATGCAGAGAGTTAATGTTTCCCGTTCAAAAATTCCTTTCAACATCCGGGACTCGAGTAAACAAAGCTTTTCCCCGATTCGATTCCATGGAATGTCATTTTCTAAAGCTTGAATTGTGACGACAAGTTTTACAAGCGCGCGTGCTAATTAGCTCAATGCCCACAGAAAACCAAAGTAAAACAAGTCATATAACGACAAAATGTAGAGTCAAATAGAAGTCTACAACACGAGATATTCCCAAGCGGTCTCCCGTCGAAGTACTACTCTCGCCCTACAGGATTTGACTACGGGGATCGGACGAGACCCGGTTTTTTGCCTGTGGTATGGTCGTAGACGGAAGAAAGCCCGTTCTTGTTGTGTGTTTTGAGCGGGCAAGTTGAACTGAGCAAATAACTGTTTCCTCTGTGATGGTTCTTTAACCCTTCACCGGCAATGGCATTGGTAAAATGCAGAGAGTTAATGTTTCCCGTTCAAAAATTCCTTTCAACATCCGGGACTCGAGTAAACAAAGCTTTTCCCCGATTCGATTCCATGGAATGTCATTTTCTAAAGCTTGAATTGTGACGACAAGTTTTACAAGCGCGCGTGCTAATTAGCTCAATGCCCACAGAAAACCAAAGTAAAACAAGTCATATAACGACAAAATGTAGAGTCAAATAGAAGTCTACAACACGAGATATTCCCAAGCGGTCTCCCGTCGAAGTACTACTCTCGCCCTACAGGATTTGACTACGGGGATCGGACGAGACCCGGTTTTTTGCCTGTGGTATGGTCGTAGACGGAAGAAAGCCCGTTCTTGTTGTGTGTTTTGAGCGGGCAAGTTGAACTGAGCAAATAACTGTTTCCTCTGTGATGGTTCTTTAACCCTTCACCGGCAATGGCATTGGTAAAATGCAGAGAGTTAATGTTTCCCGTTCAAAAATTCCTTTCAACATCCGGGACTCGAGTAAACAAAGCTTTTCCCCGATTCGATTCCATGGAATGTCATTTTCTAAAGCTTGAATTGTGACGACAAGTTTTACAAGCGCGCGTGCTAATTAGCTCAATGCCCACAGAAAACCAAAGTAAAACAAGTCATATAACGACAAAATGTAGAGTCAAATAGAAGTCTACAACACGAGATATTCCCAAGCGGTCTCCCGTCGAAGTACTACTCTCGCCCTACAGGATTTGACTACGGGGATCGGACGAGACCCGGTTTTTTGCCTGTGGTATGGTCGTAGACGGAAGAAAGCCCGTTCTTGTTGTGTGTTTTGAGCGGGCAAGTTGAACTGAGCAAATAACTGTTTCCTCTGTGATGGTTCTTTAACCCTTCACCGGCAATGGCATTGGTAAAATGCAGAGAGTTAATGTTTCCCGTTCAAAAATTCCTTTCAACATCCGGGACTCGAGTAAACAAAGCTTTTCCCCGATTCGATTCCATGGAATGTCATTTTCTAAAGCTTGAATTGTGACGACAAGTTTTACAAGCGCGCGTGCTAATTAGCTCAATGCCCACAGAAAACCAAAGTAAAACAAGTCATATAACGACAAAATGTAGAGTCAAATAGAAGTCTACAACACGAGATATTCCCAAGCGGTCTCCCGTCGAAGTACTACTCTCGCCCTACAGGATTTGACTACGGGGATCGGACGAGACCCGGTTTTTTGCCTGTGGTATGGTCGTAGACGGAAGAAAGCCCGTTCTTGTTGTGTGTTTTGAGCGGGCAAGTTGAACTGAGCAAATAACTGTTTCCTCTGTGATGGTTCTTTAACCCTTCACCGGCAATGGCATTGGTAAAATGCAGAGAGTTAATGTTTCCCGTTCAAAAATTCCTTTCAACATCCGGGACTCGAGTAAACAAAGCTTTTCCCCGATTCGATTCCATGGAATGTCATTTTCTAAAGCTTGAATTGTGACGACAAGTTTTACAAGCGCGCGTGCTAATTAGCTCAATGCCCACAGAAAACCAAAGTAAAACAAGTCATATAACGACAAAATGTAGAGTCAAATAGAAGTCTACAACACGAGATATTCCCAAGCGGTCTCCCGTCGAAGTACTACTCTCGCCCTACAGGATTTGACTACGGGGATCGGACGAGACCCGGTTTTTTGCCTGTGGTATGGTCGTAGACGGAAGAAAGCCCGTTCTTGTTGTGTGTTTTGAGCGGGCAAGTTGAACTGAGCAAATAACTGTTTCCTCTGTGATGGTTCTTTAACCCTTCACCGGCAATGGCATTGGTAAAATGCAGAGAGTTAATGTTTCCCGTTCAAAAATTCCTTTCAACATCCGGGACTCGAGTAAACAAAGCTTTTCCCCGATTCGATTCCATGGAATGTCATTTTCTAAAGCTTGAATTGTGACGACAAGTTTTACAAGCGCGCGTGCTAATTAGCTCAATGCCCACAGAAAACCAAAGTAAAACAAGTCATATAACGACAAAATGTAGAGTCAAATAGAAGTCTACAACACGAGATATTCCCAAGCGGTCTCCCGTCGAAGTACTACTCTCGCCCTACAGGATTTGACTACGGGGATCGGACGAGACCCGGTTTTTTGCCTGTGGTATGGTCGTAGACGGAAGAAAGCCCGTTCTTGTTGTGTGTTTTGAGCGGGCAAGTTGAACTGAGCAAATAACTGTTTCCTCTGTGATGGTTCTTTAACCCTTCACCGGCAATGGCATTGGTAAAATGCAGAGAGTTAATGTTTCCCGTTCAAAAATTCCTTTCAACATCCGGGACTCGAGTAAACAAAGCTTTTCCCCGATTCGATTCCATGGAATGTCATTTTCTAAAGCTTGAATTGTGACGACAAGTTTTACAAGCGCGCGTGCTAATTAGCTCAATGCCCACAGAAAACCAAAGTAAAACAAGTCATATAACGACAAAATGTAGAGTCAAATAGAAGTCTACAACACGAGATATTCCCAAGCGGTCTCCCGTCGAAGTACTACTCTCGCCCTACAGGATTTGACTACGGGGATCGGACGAGACCCGGTTTTTTGCCTGTGGTATGGTCGTAGACGGAAGAAAGCCCGTTCTTGTTGTGTGTTTTGAGCGGGCAAGTTGAACTGAGCAAATAACTGTTTCCTCTGTGATGGTTCTTTAACCCTTCACCGGCAATGGCATTGGTAAAATGCAGAGAGTTAATGTTTCCCGTTCAAAAATTCCTTTCAACATCCGGGACTCGAGTAAACAAAGCTTTTCCCCGATTCGATTCCATGGAATGTCATTTTCTAAAGCTTGAATTGTGACGACAAGTTTTACAAGCGCGCGTGCTAATTAGCTCAATGCCCACAGAAAACCAAAGTAAAACAAGTCATATAACGACAAAATGTAGAGTCAAATAGAAGTCTACAACACGAGATATTCCCAAGCGGTCTCCCGTCGAAGTACTACTCTCGCCCTACAGGATTTGACTACGGGGATCGGACGAGACCCGGTTTTTTGCCTGTGGTATGGTCGTAGACGGAAGAAAGCCCGTTCTTGTTGTGTGTTTTGAGCGGGCAAGTTGAACTGAGCAAATAACTGTTTCCTCTGTGATGGTTCTTTAACCCTTCACCGGCAATGGCATTGGTAAAATGCAGAGAGTTAATGTTTCCCGTTCAAAAATTCCTTTCAACATCCGGGACTCGAGTAAACAAAGCTTTTCCCCGATTCGATTCCATGGAATGTCATTTTCTAAAGCTTGAATTGTGACGACAAGTTTTACAAGCGCGCGTGCTAATTAGCTCAATGCCCACAGAAAACCAAAGTAAAACAAGTCATATAACGA
The DNA here is from genome assembly GCF_036669935.1 of Montipora foliosa. NCBI lineage: Eukaryota > Metazoa > Cnidaria > Anthozoa > Scleractinia > Acroporidae > Montipora > Montipora foliosa. The sequence continues at coordinate 15,378 of NW_027179593.1, read as the reverse complement.
CAAAATGTAGAGTCAAATAGAAGTCTACAACACGAGATATTCCCAAGCGGTCTCCCGTCGAAGTACTACTCTCGCCCTACAGGATTTGACTACGGGGATCGGACGAGACCCGGTTTTTTGCCTGTGGTATGGTCGTAGACGGAAGAAAGCCCGTTCTTGTTGTGTGTTTTGAGCGGGCAAGTTGAACTGAGCAAATAACTGTTTCCTCTGTGATGGTTCTTTAACCCTTCACCGGCAATGGCATTGGTAAAATGCAGAGAGTTAATGTTTCCCGTTCAAAAATTCCTTTCAACATCCGGGGACTCGAGTAAACAAAGCTTTTCCCCGATTCGATTCCATGGAATGTCATTTTCTAAAGCTTGAATTGTGACGACAAGTTTTACAAGCGCGCGTGCTAATTAGCTCAATGCCCACAGAAAACCAAAGTAAAACAAGTCATATAACGACAAAATGTAGAGTCAAATAGAAGTCTACAACACGAGATATTCCCAAGCGGTCTCCCGTCGAAGTACTACTCTCGCCCTACAGGATTTGACTACGGGGATCGGACGAGACCCGGTTTTTTGCCTGTGGTATGGTCGTAGACGGAAGAAAGCCCGTTCTTGTTGTGTGTTTTGAGCGGGCAAGTTGAACTGAGCAAATAACTGTTTCCTCTGTGATGGTTCTTTAACCCTTCACCGGCAATGGCATTGGTAAAATGCAGAGAGTTAATGTTTCCCGTTCAAAAATTCCTTTCAACATCCGGGACTCGAGTAAACAAAGCTTTTCCCCGATTCGATTCCATGGAATGTCATTTTCTAAAGCTTGAATTGTGACGACAAGTTTTACAAGCGCGCGTGCTAATTAGCTCAATGCCCACAGAAAACCAAAGTAAAACAAGTCATATAACGACAAAATGTAGAGTCAAATAGAAGTCTACAACACGAGATATTCCCAAGCGGTCTCCCGTCGAAGTACTACTCTCGCCCTACAGGATTTGACTACGGGGATCGGACGAGACCCGGTTTTTTGCCTGTGGTATGGTCGTAGACGGAAGAAAGCCCGTTCTTGTTGTGTGTTTTGAGCGGGCAAGTTGAACTGAGCAAATAACTGTTTCCTCTGTGATGGTTCTTTAACCCTTCACCGGCAATGGCATTGGTAAAATGCAGAGAGTTAATGTTTCCCGTTCAAAAATTCCTTTCAACATCCGGGGACTCGAGTAAACAAAGCTTTTCCTCGATTCCATGGAATGTCATTTTCTAAAGCTTGAATTGTGACGACAAGTTTTACAAGCGCGCGTGCTAATTAGCTCAATGCCCACAGAAAACCAAAGTAAAACAAGTCATATAACGACAAAATGTAGAGTCAAATAGAAGTCTACAACACGAGATATTCCCAAGCGGTCTCCCGTCGAAGTACTACTCTCGCCCTACAGGATTTGACTACGGGGATCGGACGAGACCCGGTTTTTTGCCTGTGGTATGGTCGTAGACGGAAGAAAGCCCGTTCTTGTTGTGTGTTTTGAGCGGGCAAGTTGAACTGAGCAAATAACTGTTTCCTCTGTGATGGTTCTTTAACCCTTCACCGGCAATGGCATTGGTAAAATGCAGAGAGTTAATGTTTCCCGTTCAAAAATTCCTTTCAACATCCGGGACTCGAGTAAACAAAGCTTTTCCCCGATTCGATTCCATGGAATGTCATTTTCTAAAGCTTGAATTGTGACGACAAGTTTTACAAGCGCGCGTGCTAATTAGCTCAATGCCCACAGAAAACCAAAGTAAAACAAGTCATATAACGACAAAATGTAGAGTCAAATAGAAGTCTACAACACGAGATATTCCCAAGCGGTCTCCCGTCGAAGTACTACTCTCGCCCTACAGGATTTGACTACGGGGATCGGACGAGACCCGGTTTTTTGCCTGTGGTATGGTCGTAGACGGAAGAAAGCCCGTTCTTGTTGTGTGTTTTGAGCGGGCAAGTTGAACTGAGCAAATAACTGTTTCCTCTGTGATGGTTCTTTAACCCTTCACCGGCAATGGCATTGGTAAAATGCAGAGAGTTAATGTTTCCCGTTCAAAAATTCCTTTCAACATCCGGGACTCGAGTAAACAAAGCTTTTCCCCGATTCGATTCCATGGAATGTCATTTTCTAAAGCTTGAATTGTGACGACAAGTTTTACAAGCGCGCGTGCTAATTAGCTCAATGCCCACAGAAAACCAAAGTAAAACAAGTCATATAACGACAAAATGTAGAGTCAAATAGAAGTCTACAACACGAGATATTCCCAAGCGGTCTCCCGTCGAAGTACTACTCTCGCCCTACAGGATTTGACTACGGGGATCGGACGAGACCCGGTTTTTTGCCTGTGGTATGGTCGTAGACGGAAGAAAGCCCGTTCTTGTTGTGTGTTTTGAGCGGGCAAGTTGAACTGAGCAAATAACTGTTTCCTCTGTGATGGTTCTTTAACCCTTCACCGGCAATGGCATTGGTAAAATGCAGAGAGTTAATGTTTCCCGTTCAAAAATTCCTTTCAACATCCGGGACTCGAGTAAACAAAGCTTTTCCCCGATTCGATTCCATGGAATGTCATTTTCTAAAGCTTGAATTGTGACGACAAGTTTTACAAGCGCGCGTGCTAATTAGCTCAATGCCCACAGAAAACCAAAGTAAAACAAGTCATATAACGACAAAATGTAGAGTCAAATAGAAGTCTACAACACGAGATATTCCCAAGCGGTCTCCCGTCGAAGTACTACTCTCGCCCTACAGGATTTGACTACGGGGATCGGACGAGACCCGGTTTTTTGCCTGTGGTATGGTCGTAGACGGAAGAAAGCCCGTTCTTGTTGTGTGTTTTGAGCGGGCAAGTTGAACTGAGCAAATAACTGTTTCCTCTGTGATGGTTCTTTAACCCTTCACCGGCAATGGCATTGGTAAAATGCAGAGAGTTAATGTTTCCCGTTCAAAAATTCCTTTCAACATCCGGGACTCGAGTAAACAAAGCTTTTCCCCGATTCGATTCCATGGAATGTCATTTTCTAAAGCTTGAATTGTGACGACAAGTTTTACAAGCGCGCGTGCTAATTAGCTCAATGCCCACAGAAAACCAAAGTAAAACAAGTCATATAACGACAAAATGTAGAGTCAAATAGAAGTCTACAACACGAGATATTCCCAAGCGGTCTCCCGTCGAAGTACTACTCTCGCCCTACAGGATTTGACTACGGGGATCGGACGAGACCCGGTTTTTTGCCTGTGGTATGGTCGTAGACGGAAGAAAGCCCGTTCTTGTTGTGTGTTTTGAGCGGGCAAGTTGAACTGAGCAAATAACTGTTTCCTCTGTGATGGTTCTTTAACCCTTCACCGGCAATGGCATTGGTAAAATGCAGAGAGTTAATGTTTCCCGTTCAAAAATTCCTTTCAACATCCGGGACTCGAGTAAACAAAGCTTTTCCCCGATTCGATTCCATGGAATGTCATTTTCTAAAGCTTGAATTGTGACGACAAGTTTTACAAGCGCGCGTGCTAATTAGCTCAATGCCCACAGAAAACCAAAGTAAAACAAGTCATATAACGACAAAATGTAGAGTCAAATAGAAGTCTACAACACGAGATATTCCCAAGCGGTCTCCCGTCGAAGTACTACTCTCGCCCTACAGGATTTGACTACGGGGATCGGACGAGACCCGGTTTTTTGCCTGTGGTATGGTCGTAGACGGAAGAAAGCCCGTTCTTGTTGTGTGTTTTGAGCGGGCAAGTTGAACTGAGCAAATAACTGTTTCCTCTGTGATGGTTCTTTAACCCTTCACCGGCAATGGCATTGGTAAAATGCAGAGAGTTAATGTTTCCCGTTCAAAAATTCCTTTCAACATCCGGGACTCGAGTAAACAAAGCTTTTCCCCGATTCGATTCCATGGAATGTCATTTTCTAAAGCTTGAATTGTGACGACAAGTTTTACAAGCGCGCGTGCTAATTAGCTCAATGCCCACAGAAAACCAAAGTAAAACAAGTCATATAACGACAAAATGTAGAGTCAAATAGAAGTCTACAACACGAGATATTCCCAAGCGGTCTCCCGTCGAAGTACTACTCTCGCCCTACAGGATTTGACTACGGGGATCGGACGAGACCCGGTTTTTTGCCTGTGGTATGGTCGTAGACGGAAGAAAGCCCGTTCTTGTTGTGTGTTTTGAGCGGGCAAGTTGAACTGAGCAAATAACTGTTTCCTCTGTGATGGTTCTTTAACCCTTCACCGGCAATGGCATTGGTAAAATGCAGAGAGTTAATGTTTCCCGTTCAAAAATTCCTTTCAACATCCGGGACTCGAGTAAACAAAGCTTTTCCCCGATTCGATTCCATGGAATGTCATTTTCTAAAGCTTGAATTGTGACGACAAGTTTTACAAGCGCGCGTGCTAATTAGCTCAATGCCCACAGAAAACCAAAGTAAAACAAGTCATATAACGACAAAATGTAGAGTCAAATAGAAGTCTACAACACGAGATATTCCCAAGCGGTCTCCCGTCGAAGTACTACTCTCGCCCTACAGGATTTGACTACGGGGATCGGACGAGACCCGGTTTTTTGCCTGTGGTATGGTCGTAGACGGAAGAAAGCCCGTTCTTGTTGTGTGTTTTGAGCGGGCAAGTTGAACTGAGCAAATAACTGTTTCCTCTGTGATGGTTCTTTAACCCTTCACCGGCAATGGCATTGGTAAAATGCAGAGAGTTAATGTTTCCCGTTCAAAAATTCCTTTCAACATCCGGGACTCGAGTAAACAAAGCTTTTCCCCGATTCGATTCCATGGAATGTCATTTCTAAAGCTTGAATTGTGACGACAAGTTTTACAAGCGCGCGTGCTAATTAGCTCAATGCCCACAGAAAACCAAAGTAAAACAAGTCATATAACGACAAAATGTAGAGTCAAATAGAAGTCTACAACACGAGATATTCCCAAGCGGTCTCCCGTCGAAGTACTACTCTCGCCCTACAGGATTTGACTACGGGGATCGGACGAGACCCGGTTTTTTGCCTGTGGTATGGTCGTAGACGGAAGAAAGCCCGTTCTTGTTGTGTGTTTTGAGCGGGCAAGTTGAACTGAGCAAATAACTGTTTCCTCTGTGATGGTTCTTTAACCCTTCACCGGCAATGGCATTGGTAAAATGCAGAGAGTTAATGTTTCCCGTTCAAAAATTCCTTTCAACATCCGGGACTCGAGTAAACAAAGCTTTTCCCCGATTCGATTCCATGGAATGTCATTTTCTAAAGCTTGAATTGTGACGACAAGTTTTACAAGCGCGCGTGCTAATTAGCTCAATGCCCACAGAAAACCAAAGTAAAACAAGTCATATAACGACAAAATGTAGAGTCAAATAGAAGTCTACAACACGAGATATTCCCAAGCGGTCTCCCGTCGAAGTACTACTCTCGCCCTACAGGATTTGACTACGGGGATCGGACGAGACCCGGTTTTTTGCCTGTGGTATGGTCGTAGACGGAAGAAAGCCCGTTCTTGTTGTGTGTTTTGAGCGGGCAAGTTGAACTGAGCAAATAACTGTTTCCTCTGTGATGGTTCTTTAACCCTTCACCGGCAATGGCATTGGTAAAATGCAGAGAGTTAATGTTTCCCGTTCAAAAATTCCTTTCAACATCCGGGACTCGAGTAAACAAAGCTTTTCCCCGATTCGATTCCATGGAATGTCATTTTCTAAAGCTTGAATTGTGACGACAAGTTTTACAAGCGCGCGTGCTAATTAGCTCAATGCCCACAGAAAACCAAAGTAAAACAAGTCATATAACGACAAAATGTAGAGTCAAATAGAAGTCTACAACACGAGATATTCCCAAGCGGTCTCCCGTCGAAGTACTACTCTCGCCCTACAGGATTTGACTACGGGGATCGGACGAGACCCGGTTTTTTGCCTGTGGTATGGTCGTAGACGGAAGAAAGCCCGTTCTTGTTGTGTGTTTTGAGCGGGCAAGTTGAACTGAGCAAATAACTGTTTCCTCTGTGATGGTTCTTTAACCCTTCACCGGCAATGGCATTGGTAAAATGCAGAGAGTTAATGTTTCCCGTTCAAAAATTCCTTTCAACATCCGGGACTCGAGTAAACAAAGCTTTTCCTCGATTCGATTCCATGGAATGTCATTTGCTAAAGCTTGAATTGTGACGACAAGTTTTACAAGCGCGCGTGCTAATTAGCTCAATGCCCACAGAAAACCAAAGTAAAACAAGTCATATAACGACAAAATGTAGAGTCAAATAGAAGTCTACAACACGAGATATTCCCAAGCGGTCTCCCGTCGAAGTACTACTCTCGCCCTACAGGATTTGACTACGGGGATCGGACGAGACCCGGTTTTTTGCCTGTGGTATGGTCGTAGACGGAAGAAAGCCCGTTCTTGTTGTGTGTTTTGAGCGGGCAAGTTGAACTGAGCAAATAACTGTTTCCTCTGTGATGGTTCTTTAACCCTTCACCGGCAATGGCATTGGTAAAATGCAGAGAGTTAATGTTTCCCGTTCAAAAATTCCTTTCAACATCCGGGACTCGAGTAAACAAAGCTTTTCCCCGATTCGATTCCATGGAATGTCATTTTCTAAAGCTTGAATTGTGACGACAAGTTTTACAAGCGCGCGTGCTAATTAGCTCAATGCCCACAGAAAACCAAAGTAAAACAAGTCATATAACGACAAAATGTAGAGTCAAATAGAAGTCTACAACACGAGATATTCCCAAGCGGTCTCCCGTCGAAGTACTACTCTCGCCCTACAGGATTTGACTACGGGGATCGGACGAGACCCGGTTTTTTGCCTGTGGTATGGTCGTAGACGGAAGAAAGCCCGTTCTTGTTGTGTGTTTTGAGCGGGCAAGTTGAACTGAGCAAATAACTGTTTCCTCTGTGATGGTTCTTTAACCCTTCACCGGCAATGGCATTGGTAAAATGCAGAGAGTTAATGTTTCCCGTTCAAAAATTCCTTTCAACATCCGGGACTCGAGTAAACAAAGCTTTTCCCCGATTCGATTCCATGGAATGTCATTTTCTAAAGCTTGAATTGTGACGACAAGTTTTACAAGCGCGCGTGCTAATTAGCTCAATGCCCACAGAAAACCAAAGTAAAACAAGTCATATAACGACAAAATGTAGAGTCAAATAGAAGTCTACAACACGAGATATTCCCAAGCGGTCTCCCGTCGAAGTACTACTCTCGCCCTACAGGATTTGACTACGGGGATCGGACGAGACCCGGTTTTTTGCCTGTGGTATGGTCGTAGACGGAAGAAAGCCCGTTCTTGTTGTGTGTTTTGAGCGGGCAAGTTGAACTGAGCAAATAACTGTTTCCTCTGTGATGGTTCTTTAACCCTTCACCGGCAATGGCATTGGTAAAATGCAGAGAGTTAATGTTTCCCGTTCAAAAATTCCTTTCAACATCCGGGACTCGAGTAAACAAAGCTTTTCCCCGATTCGATTCCATGGAATGTCATTTTCTAAAGCTTGAATTGTGACGACAAGTTTTACAAGCGCGCGTGCTAATTAGCTCAATGCCCACAGAAAACCAAAGTAAAACAAGTCATATAACGACAAAATGTAGAGTCAAATAGAAGTCTACAACACGAGATATTCCCAAGCGGTCTCCCGTCGAAGTACTACTCTCGCCCTACAGGATTTGACTACGGGGATCGGACGAGACCCGGTTTTTTGCCTGTGGTATGGTCGTAGACGGAAGAAAGCCCGTTCTTGTTGTGTGTTTTGAGCGGGCAAGTTGAACTGAGCAAATAACTGTTTCCTCTGTGATGGTTCTTTAACCCTTCACCGGCAATGGCATTGGTAAAATGCAGAGAGTTAATGTTTCCCGTTCAAAAATTCCTTTCAACATCCGGGACTCGAGTAAACAAAGCTTTTCCCCGATTCGATTCCATGGAATGTCATTTTCTAAAGCTTGAATTGTGACGACAAGTTTTACAAGCGCGCGTGCTAATTAGCTCAATGCCCACAGAAAACCAAAGTAAAACAAGTCATATAACGACAAAATGTAGAGTCAAATAGAAGTCTACAACACGAGATATTCCCAAGCGGTCTCCCGTCGAAGTACTACTCTCGCCCTACAGGATTTGACTACGGGGATCGGACGAGACCCGGTTTTTTGCCTGTGGTATGGTCGTAGACGGAAGAAAGCCCGTTCTTGTTGTGTGTTTTGAGCGGGCAAGTTGAACTGAGCAAATAACTGTTTCCTCTGTGATGGTTCTTTAACCCTTCACCGGCAATGGCATTGGTAAAATGCAGAGAGTTAATGTTTCCCGTTCAAAAATTCCTTTCAACATCCGGGACTCGAGTAAACAAAGCTTTTCCCCGATTCGATTCCATGGAATGTCATTTTCTAAAGCTTGAATTGTGACGACAAGTTTTACAAGCGCGCGTGCTAATTAGCTCAATGCCCACAGAAAACCAAAGTAAAACAAGTCATATAACGACAAAATGTAGAGTCAAATAGGAAGTCTACAACACGATATATTCCCACGCGTTCTTCCCGTCGAAGTACTACTCTCGCCCTACAGGATTTGACTACGGTATCTGAGCGAGACCCTGTTTTTTGCCTTTGGTATGGGTCGTAGACGTAATAAACCCTTTTCTTTTTGTGTGTTTTGAGCGGGCAAGTTGAACTGATCAAATAACTGTTTCCTCTGTGATGGTTCTTTAACCCTTCACCGCGGCAATGGCATTGGTAAAATTCAGAGAGTTAATGTTTCCCGTTCAAAAATTCCTTTCCAACATCCTGGGACTCTAGTAACCAAAGCTTTTCCCCGAATTCGAATTCCATGGAATGTCCAGTTTCTAAAGCTTGAATTGTTACGACAAGTTTTACAAGCGCGCGTGCTAATTAGCTCAATGCCCACAGAAAACCAAAGTAAAACAAGTCATATAACGACAAAATGTAGAGTCAAATAGAAGTCTACAACACGAGATATTCCCAAGGGAGTCTCCCCGTCGAAGTACTACTCTCGCCCTACAGGATTTGACTACGGGGATCGGACGAGACCCGTTTTTTTGCCTGTGGTATGGTCGTAGACGGAAGAAAGCCCGTTCTGTGTTGTGTGTTTTGAGCGGGGCGAGTTTTGAACTGAGGCAAATAACTGTTTCCTCTGTGATGGTTCTTTAACCCTTCACCGGCAATGGCATTGGTAAAATGCAGAGAGTTAATGTTTTCCCGTTCAAAAATCCTTTTCAACATCCTGGGACTCGAGTAAACAAAGCTTTTCTCCCCCCCGATTCGATTCCATGGAATGTTCATTTGCTAAAGCTTGAATTTGGTGACGACAAGTTTGACAAGCGCGCGTGCTAATTAGCTCAATGCCCACAGAAAACCCAAAGGAAAACAAGTCATATAACGACAAAATGTAGAGTCAAATCGAAGTCTACAACACGAGATATTCCCCAGCGGTCTCCCGTCGAAGTACCTTACTCTCGCCCTACAGGCATTTTGACTACGGGGATCGGACGAGACCCGTTTTTTTGCCTGGGGTATGGTCGTAGCGGGAAGAAAGCCCGTTCTTTTTGTGTGTTTTGAGCGGGCAAGTTGAACTGAGCAAATAACGGTTTCCCTCTGTGATGGTTCTTTAACCCTTCACCGGCAATGGCATTGGTAACAAGCAGAGAGTTAATGTTTCCCGTGCAAAAATGCCTTTCAACAATCCGGGACTCGAGTAAACAAAGCTTTTCCCCGATTCGATTCCATGGAATGTCATTTTCTAAAGCTTGAATTGTGACGACAAGTTTTACAATCGCGCGTGCTAATTTAGCTCAATGCCCACCAGAAAACCAAAGTACAAACAAGTCATTATAACTCACAAAATGTAGAGGCAAATAGGAAGTCTAACACACACGAGATAGTTCCCAAGCGGAGTCTCCCCGTCGAAGTACTACTACCCTTAGCCCTACAGGATTTGACTACGGGGGATCGGACGAGACCCGATTTTTTGACCTGTGGTATGGTCGTAGACGGAAGAAAGCCCGGTTCTTGTTGTGGGTTTTGAGCGGGCAAGTTGAACTGAGCAAATAACTGTTTTCCCTCGGTGATGGTTCTTTAACCCTTCACCTGCAATGGGCACTGGTAAATTGACAGAGAGTTAATGTTTCCCGTTCAGAAAATTCCTTTCACCATCCTGGGACTCGAGTAAACAAAGCTTTTCCCCGATTCGATTCCATGGAATGTCATTTTCGAAAGCGTGAATTGTGACGAACCAAAGGTTTACAAGCGCGCCGTGCTAATTAGCTCCGGCCCACAGAAAACCACAGTAAAACAAGTCATATAAACGACAAAGGTAGAGTCAAATAGAAGTCTACAACACGAGATATTCCCAAGAGGTCTCCCCTCGAAGTACTACTCTCGCCCTACAGGATTTGACTACGGTGGATCGGACGAGACCCGGCTTTTTTGCCTGTGGTATGGTCGTAGACGGAAGAAAGCCCGTTCTTGTTTGTGTGTTTTTGAGCGGGCAAGTTGAACTGAGCAAATAACTGTTTCCTCTGTGATGGTTCTTTAACCCCTTCACCGGCAATGGCATTGGTAAAATGCAGAGAGTTAATGTTTCCCGTTCAACAAATTCCTTTCAAACACAACCGGGGACCTGAGTAAACAAAAGCTTTTTCCCTCGATTCGATTCCAGGGAATGTCATTTTCTAAAGCTTGAATTGTGACGACAAGTTTTACAAGCGCGCGGTGCTAATTAGCTCAATGCCCACAGAAACACCAAAGTAAAAACAAGTCATATCAACGTACAAAATGTAGAAGTCAAATAGAAGTCTACAACACGAGATATTCCCAAGCCGGTCTCCCGGTCGAAGTACTACTCTCGCCCTTACAGGATTGGACTACCGGGGATCGGACGAGACCCGGTTTTTTTGCCCTGTGGTATGGTCGTAGACGGAAGAAAAGCCCCGTTCTTGTTGTGTGTTTTGAGCGGGCAAGTGTGAACTGAGCAAATAACTGTGTTCCTCTGTCCCGATGGTTCGTTAACCCCTTCAACCGGCAATTGGGCATTGGTAAAATGCAAGAGGAGTTTAATGTGTCCCGTTCCAAAATTCCTTTCAACAATTTCAACACATCGCGGGGACTCGAGTAAACAAAGCTTTTCCCCGATTCGATTCCATGGAATGTCAGTTTCTAAAGATGAATTGTGACGGACAAGTTTTACAAGCGCGCGTGCTAATTAGCTCAATGCCCACAGAAAACCCAAGTAAAACAAGTCATTATAACGGACAAAATGTAGAGTCAAATAGAAGTCCTAGCAACACGAGATATTCCCAAGCGGTCTCCCGTCGAAGTACTACTCTCGCACTACAGGATTTGACTACGGGGATCGGACGAGACCCGGTGTTTTTGCCTGTGGGTATTGTCGTAGACGGAAGAAGAAGCCCGTTCTTGTGTGTGTGCTTTTGAGCGGGCAAGTTGAACTGAGCAAATAACTGTTTCCTCTGTGATAGGTTCTTTAACCCTTCACCGGCAATGGCATTGGTAAAATGCAGAGAGTTAATGTTTCCCCCGTTCAAAAATTCCTTTCAACATCCGGGGGAACTCGAGTAAACAAAGCTTTTCCTCCCGAGTTCGATTCCATGGACTGTCATTTTTCTAATAAGCGTGAATGGTGACGACAAATTTTACAAGCGCGCGATGGCTAATTTAGCTCCAATGCCCACAGAACCCCAATAGTAAAACAAGTCATATAAACGACAAAATGTATAGTCAAATAGAAGTTCTAAAGAACACGAGATATTCCCAAGCGGTCTCCCGTCGAAGTACTACTCTCGCCCTACAGGATTTGACTACGGGGATCGGACGAGACCCGGTTTTTTGCCTGTGGTATGGTCGTAGACGGAAGAAAGCCCGTTCTTGTTGTGTGTTTTGAGCGGGCAAGTTGAACGAGCAAATAACTGTTTCCTCTGTGATGGTTCTTTAACCCTTCCGCGGCAATGGCATTGGTAAAATGCAGAGAGTTAATGTTTCCCGTTCAAAAATTCCTTTCAACATCCGGGACTCGAGTAAACAAAGCTTTTCCCCGATTCGATTCCATGGAATGTCATTTCTAAAGCTTGAATTGTGACGACAAGTTTTACAAGCGCGCGTGCTAATTAGCTCAATGCCCACAGAAAACCAAAGTAAAACAAGTCATATAACGACAAAATGTAGAGTCAAATAGAAGTCTACAACACGAGATATTCCCAAGCGGTCTCCCGTCGAAGTACTACTCTCGCCCTACAGGATTTGACTACGGGGATCGGACGAGACCCGGTTTTTTGCCTGTGGTATGGTCGTAGACGGAAGAAAGCCCGTTCTTGTTGTGTGTTTTGAGCGGGCAAGTTGAACTGAGCAAATAACTGTTTCCTCTGTGATGGTTCTTTAACCCTTCACCGGCATGGCATTGGTAAAAATGCAGAGAGTTAATGTTTCCCGTTCAAAAATTCCTTTCAACATCCGGGGACTCGAGTAAACAAAGCTTTTCCCCGATTCGATTCCATGGAATGTCATTTTCTAAAGCTTGAATTGTGACGACAAGTTTTACAAGCGCGCGTGCTAATTAGCTCAATGCCCACAGAAAACCAAAGTAAAACAAGTCATATAACGACAAAATGTAGAGTCAAATAGAAGTCTACAACACGAGATATTCCCAAGCGGTCTCCCGTCGAAGTACTACTCTCGCCCTACAGGATTTGACTACGGGATCGTACGAGACCCGGTTTTTTGCCTGTGGTATGGTCGTAGACGGAAGAAAGCCCGTTCTTGTTGTGTGTTTTGAGCGGGCAAGTTGAACTGAGCAAATAACTGTTTCCTCTGTGATGGTTCTTTAACCCTTCACCGGCAATGGCATTGGTAAAATGCAGAGAGTTAATGTTTCCCGTTCAAAAATTCCTTTCAACATCCGGGACTCGAGTAAACAAAGCTTTTCCCGATTCGATTCCATGGAATGTCATTTTCTAAAGCTTGAATTGTGACGACAAGTTTTACAAGCGCGCGTGCTAATTAGCTCAATGCCCACAGAAAACCAAAGTAAAACAAGTCATATAACGACAAAATGTAGAGTCAAATAGAAGTCTACAACACGAGATATTCCCAAGCGGTCTCCCGTCGAAGTACTACTCTCGCCCTACAGGATTTGACTACGGGGATCGGACGAGACCCGGTTTTTTGCCTGTGGTATGGTCGTAGACGGAAGAAAGCCCGTTCTTGTTGTGTGTTTTGAGCGGGCAAGTTGAACTGAGCAAATAACTGTTTCCTCTGTGATGGTTCTTTAACCCTTCACCGGCAATGGCATTGGTAAAATGCAGAGAGTTAATGTTTCCCGTTCAAAAATTCCTTTCAACATCCGGACTCGAGTAAACAAAGCTTTTTTCCTCGATTCGATTCCATGGAATGTCATTTGCTAAAGCTTGAATTGTGACGACAAGTTTTACAAGCGCGCGTGCTAATTAGCTCAATGCCCACAGAAAACCAAAGTAAAACAAGTCATATAACGACAAAATGTAGAGTCAAATAGAAGTCTACAACACGAGATATTCCCAAGCGGTCTCCCGTCGAAGTACTACTCTCGCCCTACAGGATTTGACTACGGGGATCGGACGAGACCGGTTTTTTTGCCTGTGGTATGGTCGTAGACGGAAGAAAGCCCGTTCTTGTTGTGTGTTTTGAGCGGGCAAGTTGAACTGAGCAAATAACTGTTTCCTCTGTGATGGTTCTTTAACCCTTCACCGGCAATGGCATTGGTAAAATGCAGAGAGTTAATGTTTCCCGTTCAAAAATTCCTTTCAACATCCGGGACTCGAGTAAACAAAGCTTGTCACAGATACGATTCCATGGAATGTCATTTGCTAAAGCTTGAATTGTGACGACAAGTTTTACAAGCGCGCGTGCTAATTAGCTCAATGCCCACAGAAAACCAAAGTAAAACAAGTCATATAACGACAAAATGTAGAGTCAAATAGAAGTCTACAACACGAGATATTCCCAAGCGGTCTCCCGTCGAAGTACTACTCTCGCCCTACAGGATTTGACTACGGGGATCGGACGAGACCCGGTTTTTTGCCTGTGGTATGGTCGTAGACGGAAGAAAGCCCGTTCTTGTTGTGTGTTTTGAGCGGGCAAGTTGAACTGAGCAAATAACTGTTTCCTCTGTGATGGTTCTTTAACCCTTCACCGGCAATGGCATTGGTAAAATGCAGAGAGTTAATGTTTCCCGTTCAAAAATTCCTTTCAACATCCGGGACTCGAGTAAACAAAGCTTTTCCCCGATTCGATTCCATGGAATGTCATTTGCTAAAGCTTGAATTGTGACGACAAGTTTTACAAGCGCGCGTGCTAATTAGCTCAATGCCCACAGAAAACCAAAGTAAAACAAGTCATATAACGACAAAATGTAGAGTCAAATAGAAGTCTACAACACGAGATATTCCCAAGCGGTCTCCCGTCGAAGTACTACTCTCGCCCTACAGGATTTGACTACGGGGATCGGACGAGACCCGGTTTTTTGCCTGTGGTATGGTCGTAGACGGAAGAAAGCCCGTTCTTGTTGTGTGTTTTGAGCGGGCAAGTTGAACTGAGCAAATAACTGTTTCCTCTGTGATGGTTCTTTAACCCTTCACCGCAATGGCATTGGTAAAATGCAGAGAGTTAATGTTTCCCGTTCAAAAATTCCTTTCAACATCCGGGGACTCGAGTAAACAAAGCTTTTCCCTCGATTCGATTCCATGGAATGTCATTTTCTAAAGCTTGAATTGTGACGACAAGTTTTACAAGCGCGCGTGCTAATTAGCTCAATGCCCACAGAAAACCAAAGTAAACAAGTCATATAACGACAAAATGTAGAGTCAAATAGAAGTCTACAACACGAGATATTCCCAAGCGGTCTCCCGTCGAAAGTACTACTCTCGCCCTACAGGATTTGACTACGGGATCGGACGAGACCCGGTTTTTTGCCTGTGGTATGGTCGTAGACGGAAGAAAGCCCGTTCTTGTTGTGTGTTTTGAGCGGGCAAGTTGAACTGAGCAAATAACTGTTTCCTCTGTGATGGTTCTTTAACCCTTCACCGGCAATGGCATTGGTAAAAGCAGAGAGTTAATGTTTCCCGTTCAAAAATTCCTTTCAACATCCGGGGACTCGAGTAAACAAAGCTTTTCCTCGATTCGATTCCATGGAATGTCATTTTCTAAAGCTTGAATTGTGACGACAAGTTTTACAAGCGCGCGTGCTAATTAGCTCAATGCCCACAGAAACCAAAGTAAAACAAGTCATATAACGACAAAAGTAGAGTCAAATAGAGTCTACAACACGAGATATTCCCAAGCGGTCTCCCGTCGAAGTACTACTCTCGCCCTACAGGATTTGACTACGGGGATCGGACGAGACCCT
>NW_027179592.1:0-11295 GCF_036669935.1 Montipora foliosa | reverse complement strand
TAATTAACTTGCGGAATGCCAAAACAAAGGTAGTGCATTTAATCTGGCGGCGTTTTTGTTGTGTTGTGCTTTTAATAAATGTTATTTTCAAGGCAATTGGCTTCAGTCGCTAGCTAAATATATTCGGTTTTCTATGTCTTGAAGAAGCACAGTTCGTCGTCCGAAATTTTCAAACCGAGAGGTGTTGTGGGGCCAGAAGAAAACGAGGAGGAGAAGAGGTAACATGTACCTTGCTTTCGCCAATTCAGTTTTCCAGATTTGATTTTAAGCATTAGAAAAGGAAACAATTAAGGAATTTTTGGTCTTCAAAAATTAATACATTTCAGAAGCCCAGAGGAAAAACGAAAAACAAGAGGAAGAAGAATTGAGAAGAAGGGAAGAGTTAAAGGAAAGACTCGAAAGAGAAAGGATAAAGAAAATTAACCAAAAAAAAGAAAATAAATTTATGAAATTTTATTTGTCAAATGACAATAAATTTGTAGGTACAACTGATCCACACAGCTGCTAACTGTGGGTTATTGTGTTCTCTCCCAAAATAATTGGCCCCTTACAAGCCATACAACCATTCATAAAGTTAAAGCAATTACCCATGGCCAGTACAAAACTCTGAAAAACTTGGTTTTGGTTTTATATGATTTGTTGAGAAAGTGGTGCAAGTATTTTTATGCCAATGTTTATAGCTCGAGCGCACTTAGTGTAACTACCCAACCAAAATTTTTCACCCAGTTTGTTGGCTCTGTATCTTGCCGCAAACACCATAAATTTGTTTACAAATAAGATTAACAGTTTCGTGGTGGTGTTTTTAACATTGGAAAAGGACTCTTGTTGGCTATTAAACTTGTAAAAAAAGTTGTTGGGGGGCTACACCAAGGCCATGTTGCACTACAAGCAAAGGAATGAAAAACTTAAGTAATTGCAAATTACTTTTCTCACTCAAGGGAAATGTTATCGGTACTTCACTGGGATTTGTTTCAACTTGTTAAGATTACTTGTACAATGTTGATCAAAATTAAAAAGTGCAATTTTAATTCCCAGACAATTCAATGTGCTATAAAGCCTCCAATGAGATCTTTTTTATAACACATTTGCATGACACCTAATTTTTCCAATATAAAAAACAGGTCTTTTGCGCCATGATACAACTGCCTTCAGGTTTTAAGTAAGATGGGACAATATAGAACAATTTACATGCTTATTTCAACTAACAATTTTCATTTAATTGTCTATAGTTGTATAAAAAACTCTTATTTAATGCTGATATTAAGAGTAATTTTTAAAATAGCAGTAATCAACTGACAGTAAACAAGGACAATAGGTTCATAGAGCTTCAATAGCTGAACACGTAATGTAACATCCTACAATAAGGTAAAACAATACTGTGGTATTCTGTGGTAATTAGTTAAAATGCCATATATTGTATATTTAATCATTTACAATATTTACATAATTGTATAGAATACCAATGAAGAAGCACTGCATAATAACATTATACTCTAGGGTGCTACTATGGTCCTGTGGCAGACAACTACATTTGTCTTATTTTCCGTACGTTACTTAATGGCTCATCAAAATAAGAATTGCCTTACATGTAAACAATGTGTTAATGTTTAACCTTAGGGTGGCCAAACCAGTTTATTGGCAATTTCTCATAAATAAGAGCAATGGGTTTGATTGTGTGATTACTATACCCCTAGGCCCCTACAAGGTGTAAGGGAAATTTGTTTTTCTATACTTAACTGGCAGTTTTCTGGTTACAAGATGTGTTAACATTTATGACCTATCAAAAATTACACCCAAAATCCATAATGGGTCACATCTTGATGATGAATTTTGTGAAAGCACTGAATGATGTGGATGGAACTTATTTTTATTGGAGCAGGACTAAAACTAGGCTTCTTGTATATGGATGGCATGATTTACTAATTTGAAGGAGTAATCCTTGGTAAAAGGTTTTGAGAAAATTATGTTATAGAACCAATGTCAGTATTTGTAAAATAGTATTGTTTTGTATTCTGGTGTTTGTGCCATTTCATGTTATTGTATTTGTGTGACTTACATTTGCACTTGTTTATTTAACATGTATGGGAGACAGTGTGGCCCAGTGGTTAGGGAGCTTGCCTTGAGATCGCAGTAGATCCGGGGTTCAAGACTCCGCTCTGACCATTTTTTGAATTTGATCATGGTAGTCCGGGGTGCAACTTCCCAGCTGCACTTGTAAATAGCCAACTGGTTTTGCCTCCGGTCAGTTGGGATTCTTAACAGTTTGTTGGTTGTTTATTCTGTTCTGTCGTTTCGTTGTGTTTCATTGGTCCTGAAAAGCCCATTATGGGGAAGGCGGTGTCAATTAAGTACTGTATGTATGATACAGCTCTCCTCAACTATGAAGTAAGCACTTAAAGGTCTAAGCTATGCAAGCTTGGCAACTTTTTGGTGTTTTAACATAGAAAACTATTCTAGCTGTTGTAATTTACAATTGCATCTGATCTGTTTCTGTGTTTAGGTTTCCTGAAATTTGTTCAGAGTGGAGTGGCTTTGAAGCCCCTGGCTCTTGGCCTACCAGTGCCAAGCGATCACATGTATTTTGTGTAGTTGCGTAAGTCCTGTCAAGCCTGTTGACCACTGGGTGTATGACTTTCTGAGCAGTGTTCTGCTTCCATGCCCACGGTGTGCTTGGAAATGGCTTTTCTCATGACATGGAAAGTTAACACATGAAAACTTTCGAAGCAAGTTGGTGTTTGAAACGTTTATTCGGAAACCAGTGACCCAAAGCTGGCACATCGGACATGCAAGGGAATGCTACACTCATGGCGACAGAGAGGAGTGCTCAGCCGGGTGAGTAAAAAACAGGGTTGGAAACATTGTTACAAAGTTTTTCTTTGTCAATAATGTTGACACCTTGTTTTGCTTCTTTTGATCACTGAAAACTTATGTTCTCCATTTTGCAGATTACACTCTGATTGGTTTGAAACAATTTACAAATTTTCCAATGTTTTCAGGGTTGCAGAATTTTAGCAACATCATTACCAACCAGAGCCCCTTTGTGATACACTTGCCTCTTAAATTCATCCTTTTCTAGTAACTCCATCTAATTCGTTTGGAAAGGCCCTTTCCAAATTATTTTATTTTGCTAAGTATGTGGTAGGTCAGTTGTTCCTTGGCTGCTTTCAACTGGCCCAGATGTTGTTTTCGCTTTGTGTTGTTGTTCATCTCTGTCCTTTTTAAGCTACACGCCTGGCCCTTTCCTCTTGCTTTTACAGCTTCCCACTGTGTGAGTAGTGAACCCTACAACAAAGATGAAGCCCTTTTGAAAAAAAAACAGTTACTCATTATAAAATTTAAGATATTTATTATTAATTTTGTTAGAGTTAGACACTTTGTTTCTTATGGCACAACTCCAGTCATACACAATTTTCGTCAGGTAAAAACTAAATACCTTTTATTTACCAAGATTGAAAATTATGGACCACGCATTATGGCCCAAGCAACAAAGTGTGGCAGGCCATGAATTGAGACAAAAAAATTTATGATCTCCTAACCCAATATTACAATAATTTACAATCTTCATCCACAATTATTTATATACTTTTGAGGCATACTTTCCAAAAGTTATGTATTTTTGTCACACTTGAGAATAAATGGTACTGCAAACTCCTTAAACAAAGGAGGAATATGTTGATAATATAAATCTTACAAGATTTATTTTCTATCATTTTATTTTTCAGATGACATGTGTTATTTAATTGTGCACACTGGTACCTTCGCACCTTCCTTTTGATGATAGGGAGCTGTCTCGGTAAGAAACCTCTGAATGCTTCTCTTCAGTGGGAATTAATGGCTTCATGTTTATCCTCCAGCAATTCTTCTAGATTGTCAAACTCCACCGATCAGTTCATCTCGTTTCTGGAATGCCTCAACCATTTCTGGGGATGCCTCTCCATTTGCCTCTTTAACTGTGGTATTATCCAGTGAAACTGGTTTCACTTTCAACAAGCTCAAGGTGCCTGCCTTTCCAAGCCCCAGAGACAAAATGGAGGGGGGCATGCATGACACTGAAGTCATATAACTGGTCCAGTTGCTTGGTAGATGGAGATGCTCTCCAATTGTGGAATTTGGTTGGCTTTTGACTTTTACAGAACCACCTTTGCACATATCTGTCGTTATCGGACAAGATTGACTCAAAAACTGCGCACTGGAAACGTTTTGGTACATTTGTGACTAGCAGTGGCGCCTTCGATGCAACAACCATGGCGTGGCTGAGGTTTCCCTTATTCCAAGATCTTTAAGTTGAACATGACAGAAAGTTACAAAAGAAAGTTCCATTGGGTCCTGTTAAAAAAAAAACAAACCCCCAAAATAAACCTTGCGATGAACTCCCAGTTCCCCTCCCAGACTGAGCCAGAACTCTGAAATGCTATACTTTGCACTGGGATGGCTTGTTGGCAATACAGGTTGGAGGAACGTGCATTCAAAAAAAAAAAAAAAAAAAAAAAAAGCACCCCCCCCCCCCCAGTTTTTTTCTGGCCTCAAACAAAACATCTTTGGCTGTGATATCTCATTTTGGCAATTTCGGAACAACTCTTGAAGCTCATTAGGCCAATTTCCCATCCCTCTGATGCCAAAATTGGGCTGCATGACTTGGACTCATGTTATTTTCTGATATTTTTTAAGATCTACCTTAAGGTCACGTTCAGTAATGTTTGATAGTACTTTCATTGTTTCCTCTATAAACAGGACCAAAACCCATTTTGATGCATTGGTAGTTGTCCTTGTCACCATCGTATATTGCCAGCAGGCGGGCTCACCCAGGTGTGAATGGAGTGATTGATCTTTGCAATTGAGAACATGCAAACAGTAACTTTGTTGATTTTCCTCCCTTGTCCCCCTGTCAGAAAGTACCCACAGCAAATTGTTTGGGATGTTGCTCTTTTCAACAAAAAAACCACTTTCATGTCAGTTTGTGGTAAACAGATTTCTATCAATACATCAGAAATATTGGCTACTCTTACAAAAGACACTTTCTGTCCATTCGAACTTTCAAAATTACCGCATTCATACTTCGAATTCCATAGACTTTAAATGCTCTCGAATTTACTTTTTACAGAACCAAAAAACATTATATCCTGTAAACAAAAGGGACAATTATTAGCAAGGCTAATTTTTTGGTGAAAGGAAATGTAACCAACGCTGAAAAAGCTCAAACAAATCAGTACACCCAGCTTTGCCCATCCCCCTCCCCACAAAAGAAAACTTTCCTATCTTGGACTTAAAAAATAGGACAGCGAACACCAGTTCATTTTTAAAGTCAATTTGTGTATTTTTGAACTTTGGTTATTTATTATTGCCCATAAATCATGTACAGGTTATGTACTTATTGGTGATATAGATAGAACACTTCATCACGAGTCTTCATCAAAGTGCACAGGTGCTTTTGTTGGGTTTTAACTTTTATTAATGACAAGGGGTTTTACTGTTCAAAAGCTTACCAAGGAGCATCTCTAAAGGTCATTTTGAGCATCCTCAACATTATCATGGGCATATGGGCTTTAAGCTCTGCAACCGGAAAGACGCTTATGTCAACTGTGATAATAAAATTAATTACAGAAAAAACGTGGGTTGAGCTTTTTTTCATTTTCATGTCAAGAAATGTTTACAGGTTGTTGTTGTTGTTATCCTGTCTAATACTGATACTGTGTAGATTTTAGGATGTATGCACTCACTTGATGTGAAAACGTTACTTTTTCTGTGGGTTTGGTAAGCTGTATTAAAAGTAAAATGTTTTGCAGAGTTGAAATAATGGCACCACCCTGGGCTAGCCAGGATCATTAAGTTCCTCTTTTATCCATGCAGGCTTAATTATAGTTCAGTATTTTGCTTCATTGTCACTAAATGCACATGTAACAACTGAAAAATTGGTCCATTTTGTTTTCCAAATAAGACATCTTTGTAGTTGTTAATCAACTGATTGAGTGTAAAAGACTGTATGATGTTCAGACCTCCCTCTGAACATGACTTCAGGAAAACTGAGCCTTGTTTCTTTTAATCGATGTTGCAGTATGATGTATGACATAATCTGATGCCTTTGGTGCTGACGCTACACTCTCTACAAATTTCTCAATGACTTGACTCCTTTTTTTCAATGTGCTAGAAGATGCAGATGAACTTGCCGGTTTGTGGCTGGGAAACTGGCATTAACTTGATAGGCTTTCCTTTTGATTGGTTTGCATTAGATGAAGCCGCAAGTACTCTGCCCAGTCTCTTTTTAACAAGATTCAGAAATTACCTGTAGGTAACATAAATGTTAGGCTACTTACAGATATTTTCAGGGAAATACTATGCAGTTTTCATAACAGAAGAATGAACTAAGTAACAAGATTGTACCTGTTGATCAAATTACATTCCAAGAGATCACCAATTGGAATGTAGAGCAATGTTGCCCCCCCCCTTCAAAAAGATAATATACCTCTGCCCCCAAAACTCATAACTAAACCAGTGATGGTCTAGAACATTAAAAATTCTGAGGGGGAGGGGGTTTCACAGCAGAAAGATAAACTGGTAATGTCATTAAACAGATTGAAAGAATCCTTGGGGACGAGGTATGTGTTTTGGAAATACACATGTTTGAGGTTGGCGACCGTAAACAGGTGCCAAGAATTCTCAATTTCAATGTAAGTGTTTACCAGTCACCAACCCACCAGGGAGTTTCTTCACCAACAAACATGCTGGTAACTTGGTCTTGTGTACATGGAATGGGTTAATATACGGTGTGGCCAGTTTTTTCTTGTGGTTGCGAGAATCGCTGATGGGAAAGGGACCAGTTGCCATTTTAATAATCCATCCAAGGCAAGGATCGAAAATATTAAAATGTTTCAAAAGAAGGGTTTTAGTTTTTTGTTAAGCATGCCAAGATATTGGTCAGAGAAAACTATTTATCACTGTCCTACCTCCTCTCAGCCAACCAAAAGCTGGAAAACAAAAAATCAAATTTTCATGAAACATGCATGTTTACTGGTTGAGTTGTTTCAGTGTTACGTCTTAGTTCTGTTCAAGTGTGGCCAGGCAGTTCACAGCTTTTAATTGTCACTTGAAAGGAAAATTATTTGTGTACGTCAGCGACTGAGTGATATTAACGAATTGAAGTAAACGCTCAGGACATTTTTGCTTACGCTTTGGTGAGTTTTAAAATGGTTTGAATATCTTTAGGAAGAGACGGTTAATATGCGAACGCCCGAGGGAAACACCCAAAAAAACCGGCAAACCTGACAAATTCCTAGGCCCTACGTAGAGCAGAACATAAGACAGTGGGAATTTTCAACTGTTACCTCAGAAACAGGTTTCTTTTATGAACTGTAAAGAGCATCCAATGATTTCATAGTATGCGATTTTCTGCAAACCATGTTTCAGACAAGTGAATCCGGTGCGTTTCAAACGACAAACCGTGCGGCCGTAGTAAAAGTGGATTTCAAACACCGAATTTAGCCACCTGTTCTCGTGTCTAATTGGCATGTTAATTTTCGTTCTATAAATCTACTGCCGAGCCAAAAGCAGCAGACGAGACAATACGTATTTCGCGAAGTTCTTCACATCCACGGTTCCGGGCGAAAGGGTTTTCGGGGGATTTAAATTAATTCATTACGAGTTACGGGTTACCTGTTCTTGACGTTTGCTCACTGGGGTGTTAGGATATCGGTCAGTTTGCAGGGTAAACAACTTTGATTGTAGACTGTCGACGAGGTTGTTGTAAACCGCGTTTTCCACACAAAAATTTGCTCTCGCTTTCGCGAAACTGACGTTCCAGTTCACGTATTTGCCTGAGGTGGCTAATTTTTCTTTTTTTCGACGAGAGCGTAGCCGAGTACCAAAATCTGTACGCTACTGAAGACGCTTGATAACAACTTATAGTCCCTAAAAAGTAGAATTGCTTCCCGAAAGTCACGTTCTAAACAGAAATTTCCACAAATAGTGGAACGCGCAAATTATGTTTACAAGCACTGGCAAGATCAGTATCAAGTTACAAATATCTACGATGCCAACATATCTAAAATATCCAACAGCACGACCTCCGGTCCACACAGCAAGAAACGAGTTGGGGGTGTTTTTGTTTCGGTGATATTTGTTACGGCAAAGCTCCGGTCCTGTGGAGCTAGGGTTGTTTTGGTTACAAAATGCCTTTCCTCGAGATTGGGGCTTTTACAAAATATTTTTCTGTCTATTCGTCGCAACTTCGTTGCCCATCTGGTCAAAGTTTCTCCGACAAGAGGCACACAAACACGCATCGTCGCACGATGTTTTCCACATTAAAACATTTTTTCACGTCTTCCACCACTATTCTTAACAAACGCTATACCAGCGCGACGACGATTTGCAACAACAGACGTAACATTTTTTTTGGGAAGCCAGTGGCCATTACATGTAGAAAAACATTTGAAGGGCTTATTTTTCTTTAATTGAATTTCCCGCCCCAGCGCGGCGCCGTGCGCTTCAATGCGCAGGCATATTTTTTCAAAGTTAGCTCTGACAGATGAAAGCAGTGATCGTCGTCATTAAGTTGCCCACCTGAAACGCTCGTGCAGTGGGCAATGATGCAAGTGAGAAAATGAAAGGGAAATGAAAGATTTCAAATAGGAGTGCTTAGGGCTTATGACTGAAACGAGCGCTTAGGCTTAATCAGTAGACGCGTGCTATATTCTTCACACGCTCTCGGTTAGAACGTGTAGTTAAACAGAACCCCAAAAAAAAGCTAAGATTTTAAAAGAGTGCTTAGGCCAAATCACTGAAACGGGCAGCTAAGGCTTATCCAGTAAACGAGTGCTATGATTGTTCACACGCTTCGGTAGAACGTGTAGTTAACCGAACCGTCAAAAATAACAAGGAAAAGACATTTGAAAAAAAGTGCTTAGAGGCCTAATCACTGAAAACGGCGCTTAGGCTTAATCAGTCAACGAGTGCTATATTCTTCACACGATCTCGGTAGAACGTGTAGTGCACCGAACCCTCAAATAAAAGCTAAGATTTGAAAAAGAGTGCTTCGGCCTATCACTGGAATGGGCGCTTATTAGGCTTAATCAGTAAACGAGTGCTAGATTGTTCACACACGCTTCTCAGTAGACAACGTGTAGTTAACAGGAACCGTAAAAAGAAAAGCCTAAGATTTTAAAAGAGTGACAATTGTCGGCCAGTCAGTGTGGAGATCGTGTAAACAAAATGTTTGACAACTGGTAGTTAATGACGAGAAATTCAGGTCATGACACTGTTAGTTCGTCTGAAAAAAATGCTGGCCTGCATTACATGTTTGGAATGTTACCAATGTAATCTACTGATTGGTTAAGCATTTCATTATGCTTGAAGATCCCTACGATAAAGTAGATGTAAGCCTCGTCATTATAGTGAAAGCATTTCGATAGCAACGTATTAGCAAAAACGACTTTAAAGACAATGCCGTAAGAATATTGGTTTTTTTCGTCCTAACTTGACCCGCTTTAATTCATGAAGTAGGATGTCATTGAGATAGATATCGTCGAACGTTGATTCTATAAAAAGTGTCACCTCCTAGCCAAGTCCTGCTAGAACAACGTCAAATTGTTTATGTTTTTTGGTGTGCAGTACACTCATCTAAAAGAAGAAAGCATGCGTTCTGTTGAACTTTTTTTCGATTGAAATAAATGAACAGTGT
Organism: Montipora foliosa; assembly: GCF_036669935.1. NCBI lineage: Eukaryota > Metazoa > Cnidaria > Anthozoa > Scleractinia > Acroporidae > Montipora > Montipora foliosa. The sequence continues at coordinate 1,625 of NW_027179592.1, read as the reverse complement.
CCGATGAAAGTGATTTACAACAAGTTGGTTCGAGTAATCGAAGTAACACTTGAATTGAATTTTGTATTGCAAGGGAATCAAACCAAGAAGGGCCGCGCGACTGTGAATGGAAACGCAGAAGTGTAAATTATACATCAATCCATACAAGGCGATTGATTGCTATTAATTGATGGATTGCCTTAATTGTGAATATTTTCTTTGGGAAGAGACAATAATAAAAACAAAGCAGCATAACTGTCAACTTTTCGCAAAATGTCGCAGGGACAATCGACGCTAGACATACAGAAAAAAGACATCAGACACAGTTTCAGGCGATGTAGTTTTTTTTGCCCTGGTTCCCAGCTTTTGAAAATTGCCATACCAACAGTGAAAGATTTAACCACCGCGGGGACCGGCGTGGCAGTGCCGCCGTGTGGAGTACGGTAAATTAGACATCCACTGCGGGACTGCGGTAGTCACAAGTAAAATAGGCACAACTGCGGGACTGCGGTAAGAAGCTGTCTAAGGTTCAATGTAAGTGAGGGGGTATTCTAGAATCAAGCCCTAAATTGTTATGCATTCCAATCGCAACTTAATATTGTGCTAACCTATTTCCCATTTTGAGAAAACCACCAACGCTAATCACTATTCTTTCGTTTATCGCTACAGCAAATCAAGCTAAACGAAACTCAAATTCACTGCAGTTCACTTCAATTCCAATTAAATTCACTTTCAGTTCTGCAAAGCTTTATATATCAACAGATTCAACTTTGATTGACTTCGGAAACCTTGGAATAAATTGGAATGTGAGTTTGTCTTGGAAAGTCGAATCCACAGCGAATTAAAATTCGGTTGCACGGATGATTCGACAGTGGTTTGGTGTGTATATGATTGTTTCCTATTAATTATTTTGTGAGAAAGAACAGACAGAAACACATCAACTTCTTACCTGAAAGTTCCGTAAACTCCTCTCCTGCCGTCGCTGAAATAAACAATGGCTGATCTACGGTGTGCTTTGTCATGTGACTTCAGCCGAACATTTTTTTTTTTTTCCCAATATCAAGCACCGGAGCATATCCGACTACTAAATACCTGTGACACAAGTTTATCGTGAATTCAAAAGATACTTGGAGACACTGTTCTTCTACGACTTTTAAGACTTTAATTTCATGTTATGAGATGGAAAATTCAGAAACGTCCACCTAAAAATAATGAATATAAGAGCATAGGGTAGGATTTTGCACTTCGGACACGTGCGCTTAGCGCTTCCGTTCCAGAACGTTTCTACAACCAATTCGGCCCGTCCGAACGAAAAGCGAAAGTTAACAGCCCATTGATCGAGTGAACGAGTGATCGAGTGAGCACATGGACGTCCCCCTCACTATACATCATTGAGACTTCATCATCAATGAGGTAATTAAACAGGGAAATGGCAGTTTGAGGGATGGGAAAAGAAAGGATCCAATGTTACTCAATACATACCGCATTTAAACGACCGAGGACATGGGGCGACTGAAGGCCCTGACAAATAGCAAGGGAAACAAAAGATGGCCGCGTGGCTTTTATCGGAATATATAACTTGGTTTTGCAAGAGAGTACTTAAAATTCCTTGGAAATCAAGAAAATCGCAAGCAATGGTTCAGGTG